>NC_051154.1:107732140-107949429 GCF_013339745.2 Dermacentor silvarum | reverse complement strand
CCGCCGCCTAAGGCAGCCACCAGAACGCTCTTGATTGTCCCAGAGCCCCCAATTGCTTGGACATCGGGACGAAGCCTCTGGCGCAACTTGAATGGAATTATCTCGCGTCCCGTATGGCGTTCGGTGCTCTCCCCTCTAATATACGTTGTTCCTCTGATGCCGCAACTGCTGGAGTAATTCTTGCAGAAAAAAAATTCAACACTGGCGTCGGCTTCTTCACGACTCTGCTTTTGTTTCTTGTTCGTTTGCTGACAAAAGCCCTCGTCCCATTTTTCTTTCTCTCTTCTTCCTATCTTTGGCTCAAGTATGAGCACGAAATAATGCGAACAACATTACACAAACAAATTCATGACAGAATTGGTGACGTGGGGTCGCAATGCAGACGATAGGCCGCCTTTACTGTCTTTCAGAGGAACTTTCATGCTGTAGAATTTATACTGTCTCCTTATTCCAGACCTTGAACTACTTTTTACTCTTTCGATCGTAGCTATTTTGCTCTTTTTTTCTTTTTCGTTACGGCCTTGTCACTGGCGGGCACGCCCACCGGGCCGCCATTACCACCGGATCGGCCATCCACTGCGATGCGAGAAAAGAACAGTGTCGAAGGAAAAGCACAACTTCGAATGACCACCCCAGGCTGGAGTTTCCTCTGACGAGAGCGTCTATTGTCATTGTATTGCCATCGAAACGCACTTTCCTATGCTTTTATACCACGTTATTACTCGTCTCCTCATTAAAGATGATATTCCCGATTTCTCTGTGCTGAACTTAAAGTCTAGATTTGTCGCTGCATTGCCACACATATTCGGAGTCTCTCTTGCATAATAACACTATGTCGTCCGCATACATCAGCCCAGGACGCTCTGTTGCACCCTATGCCCATTACGGATGTAAGATAGGTAAAAAACCTAATTCACTGTTTCCATTCGTGTTTCTATCCCCTTAACATAACGCGTGAACAACAATGGAGGCAGAGGAAATCCTTGTTTCAGTCATCGGTGGATTTCCGCAACTTCATTGCATTTCCCGCCTTAGCATACAATTTCTTCAAGGTTGTTCCTAAATATTTCCCTCAGCAGGTTGTTGCGTCCGGAATCGGCAGGGCGCATTCTTTGGGTGCTTCCATCGATGCTACCCCTTTCATCAGCAGCCGCCAACCTGGCGACGCGGCCTGACACGGGTTGTGACGCGATGACAAAGAAGCTCACTTAGAAGCGCTCACAACTGCCACCCTTCGTGGAATCGAGGACCAGCACGAAGGTCACTCTCCCGACCCTCGCAAGACAAACGTCACGGAGAGCAAAAAACCAAGTCGACAACTTTCGTGGACGGAGCGTGAATCCCATGTTTCCAGACTGCCTCGTCCTGGCGTCGAAGGTGCAACATTAGAGGTGGAGTTCTGTGAACAATACGACCCCTCTGATTGGCCGCACCAAGGTCATCAGATTCCCTATAGTCAGGTCAACTAGGGAAGACGGCTGTTTTATAAGCGTTGGGTGCAATGGTGTGTCTTGACGTGTTCTTATGTGTACCGAGACATGTAGTGAGGCTGACAGTCAAGGTGCTCCTACATGAAGTGGGCTTCCGTATCTGGAGCCATGGTAAATAAGTAGAATAAACCCTTTTTCTCTCGTTCTTACTTCGGGACGTACTCATCCCTATGGCTGAAAGATCATCGGTCCAAACGCTACCCCGAGTCCCAACAAGGTCCACGAAATCATCATATATTCCCTCGTTCTTGAGAATATCCCATAGCTATTCCCTGTCTATGTTGTTGAAAGCTTTCTTAATATCTAGAAATGCCATCCGTAAAGGTCTATTCTGAGCTCTTGAAAGCTCTGTGCACTGAGTGCTCTAAGCGTCTGTCTGGTCTGAACACATTTTTGTAGTTTCCACAATACATTATTTTTTTCCACCCACTTCGATATTTCTAATTTTATGGCGTGCATTGCCATCCCCATAAATATCACCGACGTTACAATAACTGGTCGGTACGAGCTTGTCTTATCATTATCACCTTCCCTTTGTAGATGAGGTTCGTCATGCGTTAACGACATTCAACCGGGATCTTTTTTTATTTTATTCACTTCCTCTATGGCACTAGTCAGCTGTTCCTGGCTCTTTGCACCCCAATGTTTGATTAGCTGTATTGGGATTTCATGTGGTCCTGTTTCCATGTTATTAGGCATATTTTATTTGGCTTTTTTAGTACATGTTTTTTAGTACATTTTGATCTCTCAGGCTTCTCTGTTGCTGGATCAGATAAAGTCTGAACTAGGCCTTCTTTCCTGTCGAAGTTATCACTAATAACCTCTCTCATGTAGCGCGGGACGTCATCTCCTTCGAATATGTTGCCTTCTTCATCCCTTATAGCCATTTGCGAATTTTTAGTTACGAGTTCCGAGTGCTCTTACATGGTTATAGAATCTTTTTGGTGCACCATTGGGTATTTTGAGAATGTCATGCACCCAGCGTTCACTAGTACATTTAACTTTTTATAGCACGAGCTCACTCGCCACCGTTTGCTATCCTCGGTACTTGTTCCATGTAAAGAGTACCTCTTGTTTGTGTAATCTCATTTTCTTTTTACTTCTCCATGATCTCTAGATGCCTGCTTACGCTCTTGTATAGCTTGATTTATTTGCTTGTTCCGAGACTTAAGTGGTTTCTTTTCCTCTTTCCACAGGAAGCTGGACGCGCACACGCTTTCGGCCATTCTTTATCACTCTGCACTTTTCCGCATACGACCCGGCATAAGCTTGGCCCTCTGCTGCCGTTTTTCTCAGAACGCACAGCCCCCTTCCCACCTTCTATCCCCTATTATTTCGTCTTCTTAAGTTTTCAGCAAGATGTTCACAACCCGGCTTCGACCACTTCACCAACCTGAGCATCACTGGTATCACGTGACCATGAACACAATCAGGGTGATTTTCATAACATTAGGGCAATTAAGGTAACAACATTTAAGGCACTTTGGTGGCATTGGTCTGTCGAGGTCTGTAAACAGATCGATACGTTGTACTCCTTCGGGAGATTGACTGTCGTGAATGGAGTAGAGCTGCTTCGTTTAATGCCCACTTCCGTCGCGTTTACACGAGAAAACTTAATATATTTGGCAAAAAGCTATGAGGTAATCATGCGAACAGTGCACCTGCAGTTCAGTACAATTATTAGGCCTAAACGCAGAACTAATCCTGATATGCAAAGTTGACCTAGGCTGCTATACGGAGATCTAGGTAACGAGGTCATTCAAAACGGTCTGTCGTTCAAAACGGCCTGCGGCGCTGCTTCGAAGGCCAACAAAATAATAATAAACTCCTCTAATACTGCTCTAAATGACTCATAATTTCTTGACAGAGTCACGCCGCTCGTAAAATGCTTTTCTCCTCGTTCCATTAACGTCTTAATCCTACCAAGGTATAGAGCGACCTTGGTAGTGCCTACAGCTTGGAGCTCACAACAACTTTGACCTCTTCATCAATAAGGTATCTCTGACCTGGCAGCGCATGCTTAAGTTTGGCAAAGACATGATAATCGGAGGGACCAAGGTCCGCTGTCTACATAACGGATGAGGTCGGGCGGCCTCAAAGTTTAATTTCCGGACGGTAGCTGCCGGAGCGGACCGAGACCTTCTCTCCTCTGAAGACTGCGGTTGGAGAAGCGGTGCCCATCGAGGATCGATGCTCGGCCCTCTTTAGAACTCCCACACCTTTCGTATACTGAACTTCTAGTAGTACTAAAATATCTCCATGGCCGCAATCTTTCTCTGAGATAATTGAGAGGCTTCGTTGCTTATGGCTTTTAAAATCTGATTACTGCTCGCTGCTCCGGCGTCAGACCACCAGGCTTCGCGCATGACACGTGACGAAAGTTACAGCACATGATATGCGCTATTCTTGAATGTGCCTCTGCTTTTTCGGTTTGAACGAGAAAAAGAAATCACCGCACGAAAGTAAGAATTCGCTGGCGAAAAAGTTGTTCAATCGATAAAGACCAGTTGCATATCGGGTGTTTTCTTTTTAGCTGCACCAAATTTTTGAAAGTTGCCTGTGGCAGATATCACAAATCTAACCCTTGAACTTGATGACTCGATGAGCTGGCCATTACTTCTACGAGACATCAAAATGCTTAATTGAATAATTAATATAGTTCATTTAATTAACTTTTTAATTAATTACTTTACGGAACATATTTACATCTACGAATTATATCCGATGGGTTCGCAAGTCGTATCCACTTCGAACGAATTCTCAGGACAACACCAGTTTCGAGATATTAAGAGAGAGAGAGAGAGAGCAAGGAGAAGAAAGGCAGGGAGGTCAACCAGACGAGCGCCCGGTTTGAAAGTGACCGACGAAAAGCACTGGCATTCCAATTACATCTTAAAGAAAACTCTGTTTTATGCCTTTAAGCGCAAAAGTAACTCGAACACTAATGCATTTCATTGTACACTTTGAAATTAGGATATCAAAACTGGTGCAGTCGAGAGCATTCGTTCCAGGTGGATACGCCTAGCGAACTCACTGGCTACAATTCGAAGATTAAAATGTGTGCCGTAAATAATTAATTAAAAAGTTAAGTAATTTAGATAATTTGGTACAGCTAAAAAACACACCCTGTCTATGTTTTTACACTTCTGACATCTAAACCTTCTCATTTTAGTGCACTGATCGAGTATGGTGTTAGGTTGCCACAGTGGTGGCCTGGCATCTTAACATTCTTTTAATATCAATTGCTGCTTTTCGTTCACCCGGAAGAATTAAGTGATAAATCAGGTAAGCGAATCATGGTTAAATGAATTATGGCGCAGAATATCCAGGAACTTTTGTAGAGAAAGTTTATGAAAAAAAAATGCTGTGCCATTCCACTCTGTGAAGGTGGATGACCAGCGAAGCTTTTTATGTGGTAATTGACCGTTCCAAGTTTGCGGGATCGGGGCCACATGGACGGTTCGCATTTCTTTCCGCTTCACGGTCCTGGCAGGCAGCACGCTCGCTCATCGTCGGTGGTCTCCTTCCACCACCGCCGCACCCATTACCTTTTCTGTTCGTTCTTGGTGGGCAACCTGTTGTTCTTCAGACTGTACAACACGCGGCCTACCCATTTCACAGTCAGAGCAGAACTAAGGAAAGGAGCCTACATAGAGCATGACGTCAGGAGACAGAAGACACTCAGATTGGTAGGCACTAGTACTTGTTTAATTACATTTTTTTTTTCATTGTTTTTCTGTCTGGTTTAGACGAATGCCTTCACCAGAACGATTTTGCTCTCTGAAGTATGTTTAGAAAGAGAGCGGTTTGCATGTGGAGTGCTGAAATAAGCGTGAAGTCACCACACGCAAATGACAAGTGCACTGAATAAAATTAATCGCCCACGTCAAAAGACCATACACGCCTACGCCGTTGCGTTTCTTTCCATTCTGTTTTCGGTGTTGTTCTTCGCCATGGTAACCCGCGCGAAGGTGATCGATCATTCGTGCCACCACGGTGCTTGTCGTTTCCTTTGCGACGAAAACACGCACCGCTATTTATTGGCGATGTCACTCATAAGGTGTTGCGAATGCTTAAAGCAAGTAGAAGGGAGCGGGCGAGAATGAGGCACTAAAGCGTTGCACCGGCAGCGCTGTTCGTGTCAACTGCTTGTACGTGTCTGATCACGTTGGCGAACACGCGCTGCCACAGATCGACATTGAGGGGCAGTAAAAGCCACAAGGGCCAAAGACCTGTGAAGTAACCACATGCATAGACGCGCCTTCACGCGCTACCACGCACATATGTGGATCTTGGCTGCAACGCTCTTATGGCGAAAGAGGAGAGAGCACACATTCACGAAAATCCCGGGAGTAGCCGTTAGTAGCCTCTGATTAATCTCGGGAGTAGCCTCTGATTAGATTTCGCGTCCCGTGAAGTGTGCCACTTTCTCGAATAGTTTTCGCCCAGGTACTTGCGTTGCGGCGTGCCTCCTGCGGCAGACCCGTGCATGGCGCACAGCTGGCTGATCCGTGTAGTCAACCCCATATCGAGCCTACGCCCAGGAAGAAATAGCACCGCTATAGGAGACAGGTGGCTCTGCACAGAGACCATAGTTCTGCGTTCTAAGGGCGCAGTACTTGTCCAAACGAGGCAATTTCTGGAAAAGGTGATGAAAAAACTACAATTCGCCAGACTAAAAATAATAGACTGGTAAAGCGACTGACCCCATCAGGACCTCCTGACCGGGTAAATCACTCTACCAGTCTAAGTTAACCAGGAGGCTGGCAGGCGGCAGCGAGTGAGGACGCATGAATCGACATTCCCAAGTATAGTGTAGCTTAAAAGTTAAAGCATGAAATTTAAGTGCGTGGAAAGCCGACCTCTGCGTTAGGAGGAGGAGGAGGAGAGAAAGAGAAGGCAGGGATGTTAACGAGAAACGCGTCTGGTTGGTTACCCTACTCTGGGGGACGGGAAATAAGGAATAGAAAGATGAGATAGAGAGAGGAGGGGGGGGGGGGTGGAGGAAGAACACAGTGAGCTTGCGCACGCACGCGGAGGGCTTGCGCAATTCAAAGGCGCTCACATAGGCCAGTCCGCCCTCAAGAAAGACAACAGTGACTTCACAGCTTTGTGGGCAACCGAGCGATGAGGACGATCTTCAAGGAGCACCTTCACGGACAACGGCCGGTCGTCAAGTCGTCGCAATGCGTTCGATAATGTTTGTCTTTCCGTCTAAAATTGATCGCAGTGACACAATAGATGTTCGATGTTCTCTTCGCTGCCGCAGACGTCGCACTTAGCACTCTCGGTCATTCCAATCAAAGCACAGTACGCCTTAGTGAAAGCCACTCCCAACTACAGCCGGTATAGAAGCGATACCTCACGCCGGTGAATCTTGGGTGGAGGTCGGAGTTGGAGCGGAAAGTTCAGTTCGTGTAGCCTGGTGCGCCTTATATTTGGGGTGTTCCACTCTGTTAAAGAGAGCTTGCGTGCCAGGTAACGAAGCTGCCTTGCAGCGTCTGTCCTGGAAAGAAATGGGGACGCTGTGTTGTTCTTGATGTGACACTCGGGCAGCTTTGTCTGCGTGACCGTTTCCACTGATCCCGCAATGGCCAGGGAGCCACTGGAAAATAATTTCGTAGCCTTTCTCTTTGACGTCGTGGTGAAGTTTGACAATTTCGTACGTTAGTTGTTCGTGAGCTCCACGTCGGAGAACTGCCTGCATACTTTGTAAAGCTGGTCTCGAGTCGGAAAACGCGGCCCATGTACCGGGACTCTCTGCGTCTATAAATTGAAGTGCACTGCGCAGAGCCGTGAGCTCTGCAGCCGTGGACGTCGTGACATGTGACGTCTTGAATCGCATTGTTACTCCTCTCGTCGGTATAAGCACAACACCGCCAGAACTGGTCGATGTAGCTGATCCGTCCGTACAGACGTGTACGTGGCTACTGCATCTCTCGTACAACAGGAGTAAGCTCAATTGTTTTAGTGCAGATCATGATAGATCTGACTTTTTCTGAAGTCCTGGAATTCTAAGTTGTACTTCAGGATAGCAGAAACACCATGGAGGAGACACCGGCCTGGCCGCAGGTGCGTACCCCGATGTAATCGAAGCACGATATGCACTGACAGTTGTGCTATATGACGTGCGGGGTCTTTCCTCGGTGAGTGCGGCGAGGTGGTGGCAAGGAGTCCGGGCAATGTGCCTGACATGTGCACGCATTGTCTCGATGGCGATGTGCGTTGTGATAGAATAATCTTGAGCAATGGCAATAGTTTCAGCCATTGACCCACTGCGTGGTTCTCCAAGGCATATCCTAAGAGCTTGCGCCTGAATGCTCTTAATTGTACGCAAATTAGTTTTGCAGGTGTTGGATATAACAGGTAGGCTGTACCGGAGGAACCCAACAAACAACACCCTCTATAGCTGTAACATGGATTGTGTGGATACCCCCCAGTTCTTTCCTACAAGGAACTTGAACAGGTGGAAAATGGCCATCAGGCGTTTTTTCACGTGGTTGACGTGAGGAGTCCAGGACAGATCTCTGTCAATCACACCTCCCAAGAACCTGTGACTCCTGCTGAACGATATCACTTGTCGGTTGATTGATATGCCGTATGCAGACATTGGCTTCCACGTGAATGCCACCCCTGCGCACTTTTCCCACGTCACCTCCAGTCCGTGTTTACGAAGGTAGCTTGATGTCGATGAGGCCACCTTCTGAAGCCGAGCGCGAAGCTGAAGCCGTGTCACCCCCGACGTCCAGATACAGATGTCGTCGGAATAGATAGAGTTTCGAACGGTGCTTGGCAGGTTCTCTATTAGTCCAATAAGGGTCAGATTAAAAAGCGTCGGGCTTAGTACTCCGCCTTGAGGGACTCCGCGGCTACTGTAATACTGGGGTGTCGGGCCATCCCCGGTTAGCACGTAGAATGATCGCATCTGTAGGTATCTGCGAACCCAGAGATATGTCTTGCCACCAAGTCCTATTACTTCTAGCGCTTTAAGGATGGCTTCATAGTGTGACGTTGTCGTAAGCTCCTTTACCATCTAGAAACAAGGCAGCTGACAAGCGTTTACGACAGACATGAGAGGAGATACGCGCAGGGATCGCTTTCTCGGCTTTCCTGTCCACACTCACCGCGACTCCGCAGCCATGGAGTTCTCCTGCTCAGCACGGGGTAGTCGGTCCGATTCCCGGCCGTGGTAGGGCGCACTCTGATGGAGGCGGATCTTTATTGAGTGCGCGGTAAAGAACCTCAGGAGTTCAAAATATGACCATGCATTACGGCGTCTCTCATAGTTTTCTTGTTGCTTCTAGAAGTTAAACGTTATCAAACTAATGTAATGTTTTCTGTCTGTCTTGTTTGCGCGCACTGTATGTCCAGTTACATAAACATAAGCAAATGAGTTCCCCAGAAATCCGCCAGATGCATAAGGAAGTTCAAGGCAAAGGAAAAAAAATATTTGCATACTTGAAGAACACATTTGTGACAAAGAAAGACGTACAGTCACCGCAAAAGTTTGCGGGATGCGGATTGCGCTGCAAATGTGAATTCCTGCACTGTTAAGGCATATCACTTCTAATTTAATGAATCACTGTGTCGGTGGCGAAGGCTACTACATCCTGGAACACTTAATTTAAGGCTGTGTGACCACACTTCGCGAGAACTCAGCTTCTTGGCAGATCTGCGTCCCGTAAACGTTTGCGGGGGGTTAACGGTACACCAACCACATAAAACTTTAAAAGCAAGACGTTTTATTATACAGCACAGTTGCATAATAAAGCGTTTTCAAGGAATTTGTTTACACTCATACCTTGTTATAATGAAACCAGTTATAACGAAGTAATTGTAATTCCACCTGAGAGAGAGAGAGAGAGAGAGAGAGAGAGATGTGATAAGGGAAAGGCGAGGCGATTAACCAGGTTGAGCCCAGTTGACTACCCTTCACTGGGAAAGGGGACAAGGGGAGTGAAATATGAGAAGAAGGAGAGAGAGAACGTTTACTGTATACACGTGCACACATGCACAAACATTCATCGTTGAGTCAGTCACAGGTGGTCATATGAGCTGGTGGACCTCAAGTCATATGAGCTGGTGGACCTCAAGAAGCACAGCAGCGCTTTCGTGGCCTTTCACATCGCAGACGCTCGAGGCCAGTCTCAGGACCTTCTGTTCTATGAAGGGTCTGTCATCTAGTTTGCCTAAAACACTTCCAAGTACATGCCTCTGAGATTCCCATAGAAAATCATGCACTTCACATTCAATTTCAACGTTGCAAACATTTTATCTGATTGGACATATCAAACCCGTTTTCTTGTTCTTTTTTCAGTTTGTAATGAATTCCTTGGTAATTCTGTACCGATTAAGCCGGAATCTACCGGCGCGTGACGCTTCTAGTAATTCACCTGTAGCAGCAGTTCAAAACTTCCGCGAGCTGTCAGCTAACTGACAACGCCTCAAAACCGAATATTCAGCCAAGCCCTCCTGCATATATCAACGGCATTCCACACTCTCCTGCGCTCTGTGTACAAAAAACGCGGTGCCCTGGTTAAAGGTCGTGCGCTATAATGCCGGAATGAAACACGAACCCGCGAACAACGGAGCGGTACTTGATGGAAGGATACGGCGTGCCCGTACCTGCCATAAACTGCTGCACATGCACATGCGAGGGCTTTTCGCGTCATAGCTGTCCTAGTTTTGACCGTATTTTTCAATCATTCCGTTCTTTCGCTCTTTTCGCCATTCGTCATCAGCTCTCACGAAGCCCGTTATCGCAGGAATGGACCACTCGGTATGAAAAATGATAAGAACGAAACATGAAATCAATCATTCCGAAATAAGACCTCTGTTCTCACGTTCTCAGTGATCGCAAAGCTTGTCAGAGTATCGAGGTTGTTCCAGCGAAACGCTGCAGAACTATTATTTTGTGCAGCGCTCGTTGCTGGACGCCCGAATGAAGAGATGTTGATGTTAAAGAACTCACCGACGATTACGATACTTCCTAATGCGAATTTTGAGCGCAGCAGTTTAGTTGTTTTGAATTCGCGATATACTGTGGCAAAGAATTTGATTCTGAACAACAGGGTCCTCTCGACGGTGGCGCTGAGCCTAACCTCGGGCAGCACGTTTAGCAGCAGCGGCAGACGAAGCAATTCCACTTGTGTCGCTCATTGCTCAAAAAGAAAGCGTGAACGCGGGGAAGCACTGATTTTTTTTTGCAATAAAATTTAAAAAAAAACAGAAATTACCCGCGGAAGTTACTTTTTAACAGGCTTTTTGCAAGAGAATTCGGTGAAAACAAGGAGTTCGGCAGTCTGCGAAGCACCTGGATCCATTCACGTGGTGGCCAGGACTTGCTTCAACCAATCCTAGAGCCCCCTCACCGGTCGCGTACTGCAAATTCCCCCTTCTTCTGCGGCATGTGAAAGAAACTGGTCCGAATTTGGAGGTGTGCCCACCAAGCTCCGCAACAGGCTCGCAGGGGATCGTGGGCAAAAACTTGTGTACATACGTGCGCTCGAACCTCAATGTCCGGAAGGCTTCGTCCGCTGCACAGCAAAGCGTTGACTCTGCGTCTGATTCACGCAGGAATGAATCGGACGCAGATTTATACAAATGTCGGTCTTGACACTCTGATGTGAAATCAATGCCTCGACGGGAAATCGTGCCAATATTTTGAACCTATAAGCTCTGCTGGGAATTTTGTGATGCAATAATGTAACAATTATATTGTCCGTGTTAAAGAAATAAATGTGCTGGGTTTTTCATATCTCTGTCAGCAATCGTTCTTTATTTTTCAATTTTTCATATTTTTCGAAAAAAACATGGAAACCAGTTTTTTTCACGCCCCTCAAAATTTCATGAAATTTTACATCTCTACTCGTGCGGCACTCCGCTTTAATTCCTCCTCACTTTTTCGCCATACTCTCATCCGTCGCTTTTCTCCTCATGCTTCCGCTGCACCCTCCTCCTACGCTTTCCTACTTGAGCTCTCTTCGCTATCACGTACCATCTTTCATCCCCCGCTGCGCTCCGCGTTTGCTCTTTCATCCTTCGCTGTGATCGTTCACTCGGTTACGCCGAGGGACGCCAACGCTCAACGCGGGAACGGGTGCCTACGAGCTGCGCACTAAAATTCTTACGTGACAATACAATGATATGATTATGAGTCTCGCCGCAATGGGAGAATTCGGATTATTTTTGACCACCTGGGGTTCTGCAAAAATGGCAAGTTCACGAGAGAACCAAACTAAACACGCTCATTCGCAAGAGTATAAAGAGGGTCCTTGGCCTCCCGATGCGTACTAACACCGAGAGCCTCATGAGTCTAGGTGTTCACAACACCCTAGAGGAAGTCATTGAAGCGCAGCAGACGGCGCAGCTTGCTAGACTTTCGTCCACCATCGCGGGGCGAAAAATCCTTGAAGGCGTCAACATCAATCCCATTTTTGCGATGGAACGCAACACGCAGCTGCCAAATCACACGAGATCTTACATTAATGTTTCTCCACTGCCGAGGAACGTACACCCACAACACAATACAGGCAGAAGGTTCACTAGGGCCTCTGCAGTCCTGACACACGCACACGCACACGCGTCGGACGCATGTTTCGTCGATGCCGTTCAATACGAGCGTTCCGCTAGCAGCACCTCCCGTTTTGCGGCCGTCTCCGTTGACACCAAGGGCCGGGTACTTTCGGCCGCATCAATCATTACCTCGTCGCCCGGGAAGGCAGAACAGCTAGCCCTAGCATTAGCGCTGTTAGATCCTAGCAAAACGGAAGTCTACACAGACTCGAGATCGGCAGCCAGAGCATTAGCATCTGGGGCCGTCTGTAAGGAAGTCACCAAGATACTCGAAGGAAAAGTACTTGTTCATCACACCATCACCTGGTTCCCGGCCCATGTAGGGTCGAAAGTAGGGGGGCTTGTCAACGCCAACGAATTGGCCCATGCTCAGGCGCGAGGTCTTGCTTGCCGCGCCGGGCTATCTGGGGCCGGTGCACCGGGCGGGGCACGCGACGTGTCTGGTCCGATCGTGGCGGAGACGGAACCCCCCCCCCTTCCGAAGCTTTAGGGACATACTCTCCACCTTTAACGAAGTTACAGAGCATTATCAACTTGCTCGCAGGGCATTTTCGTTGCCCCACCGAAATCTATCACGGGCTCAATCGGTTACGCTTAGGTTATTACAAACGCACTCGTATCCCAGCCTCTCGATCTATAGTCGTTTCGCGGAGGTCTCTCCTTCATGTCCCGACTGCGGCTGATACAGCGATTTTAACCATATGCTCTGGGAGTGCCCCTCTTTACAGCACCACATGGATCAAGGGATTCCGCAAGACACATTTTATTTACTGATAAAGAGTCATGACTGGTTCGATCAACTCAAGGCAGTCCAGAAGGCCCACGATTCGGCGGTGAGGCTTGGCCTTCCCGTCCCAACGTGGGAGCGGCCCGCGGTGCTCCCTCCATGAAAACGAGGGGTGACTACTTCAGGACGTCAAGAAAGTTTACTGCCTACCTACCTACCTGGGGTTCGTTAACGTGCACCCAATGCATGGTACACGGCGATTTATTGCGATAGCAATATATGGACACTCCAAGCAGATGTCTGCCATCGCCGTCATCGTCGCCGTGAGGTTCCGTATAAAATCCAAGGGGGATAAAATCGTCGCCGTGCGCCGTATGTCCGAGTGAAAATGCGCATAGACGCGCGCTTTCACGGAGAGCGAGCGCACGGCGGAGAGCAAACGTGACTGTCGCGTGAAAGGCCGTGGGGGAATGGGAGGGAGGGAGGGGGGCCACGTCAGTGCTGCGTCACCAACGTTGTAAGGGGAACTGGCGACTCAGTCGCGCACGCGAAAGGAGGAAAGCGGGAAGGCAACGCGGGAGCGAGGGGTTGCGTCTTCTACTCTGCCCGCAACCGCGCACTTGTACTTTGAGCGGCTGCGGCCGGTCGCCCTCACCGTATCTTGAAAGCGATGTGCAGACGGCTCATAGCTTTGCATGCGCTGTGCTTTCGCCGCTCAGTTTCCGTTGAAGCGATCTGCTGCTGCGCTTGTTCGCGCCAGCGTTTTGACAGCGGTTGTCTGCGGTCGTAGAGTGGGATCATCGAGTATTTGCTTGTGCGCGCTGACACCATGCTTGTTAATTTAGTTAGTTAACGAATGTGTACAAGTTTATGCAGCCGACAAAACTACTATTCTTACTCAGTATAGCTGTCTACTAATTTGCTATCACAATTGATGATTCGTCTTTCGGGCGAAACTGCAACATTTTATTTAGTGGTGGTTACTCTAATTCAGCTCATCCGTCACGTAAGTCAGTTTATACTTTAGCATTGCACTTATCTCAAGCTTTCATATAAAAGCGCTAATATCACCGCATCAGGGAGCGGCTTTCGGTACCGCTGTTGGGGACGCTTTGCTTTCCCCTGACTTGTTCTTGGCTCATTACTGCTCGCATGTTTGGCCCGGCGGGAGCGCTCACAGGGCATTTGCACTTGTCATCCCCCAAACTGCAGCTCATTGTGTTTGTATTATATAGGTCTAATTGTTTATAGCTTTTCTCGGCTTTGTTGGCGACGGTGCAAGCTACGTGAGCTTGCGTGTGTACCGCATTCTGCCACAGAAGGCGCACCTTCATTTCGGCAAGGAAAATCAAGGGATGGCGCACACACACGCTGCAGCTGCCGTCTCATGCCATGGGAGACCAGTGCGAAATGAGTTGCACTCGAGGCTAATCTCAAAATCCCGCCCATAGCAAGCCGTGGCGGCGGCGAAGTTGCGCGCGAAGGTTGAGAAACCGAAGGAAAAGCGTATACGGCTCACCGCAAACAGCGCCGCGTGCTCGCACACGTGTGCTACGATGGCAGGGGATGTGAGCTCTTGTCTCTTCTTTGGTTGGTTCGATGCTTTTACTATGTGGGTATCGTTTTTATTTTCCTTTGATTTCAACTTGCGCAGGCGCGTTTCTGCCGCAGTCCCACAGGAAGGGGACGCAAATTCTTCATTGCGAAAACGCTCGCCGCCACTTCGTTGCCGCTCCGTTCCGCTCTCGCTTGTTTAGGACACAGAACAAGGAGCGCTCGCACTAATGCGCCAGCTGGTGCGTTCACCGCTGCAGCAATGCTTTGTTTATTTCCGTCTTTTCTTCTCTTTGCACTCGCCTCGACACCTCTGGTCTGTGAACTCGAGCTTTCCCCCTTCCTTCTCTAGGTGTTCGTTTTTTTATTTTGTCTTTTTTTTTTTTACGTGAGCAAACGTTTTGATACGTCTCAGAAAATCTGGCGCGTAAAATGGCCTGGTGGCGCAATCTTGAAAAACTCGAACAGTTGTACAGATTCTCTCATCTTTCGCTTTATGAGAGATGTCGTTTCGCCGCGCACAACACTCGACGCTTTTCAAAATTGCGGTATAGCGATACCGCATGCCATTCGGCCGTACAAACGGGCCTGTACACATTTCTTCGCCGTGCAGTATCTCGTTAAGAAACTTTTCCCCCTCCGCCGAATTCTCCGCTCAGGAGACTTGAGATGGTAAATGTACGTGTGGTGGCACAAGTTTTTTATGATAAAACAAAGTAACAGCCCAAGATAAATACACAATACGCAAGGGAGTTTTAAACTCGGAACACATCATGCAGTACAGATGCTTCGTACATTCCGTTCGAGTCTTAGAAACATGACTGTTTTCCGACGATGCTTCAAAATGTAAGCAGAGGCATCACATGGTAGCAGATTGAGGCCCCGCCATTCCTACCTCAGTTTTTCTACGAATTCGAAAGCGACTGTATCGTGTCCTTAATAAAATACTCTAATACATTATCAATTGATGACAGCCTCTCAACTGCGGGGACGCCATGAGGAAGTGATTGAGTGCTCAATGGTTTGCATATTTTTGTCACAGGTGGCATACGCGCGTACATATAGAAGTATGCTTGATATTCGCTCGCCTTGAGAATTGCGACCAGATCCGCTGGAAAGTTACAAAATTTTTTTGTGTGCGTGCGTGCGGGTGTGCGTGTGTGCGTGCGTAACTGATATGGCGCATGCTCGGCAGAGGCTGTACAGAAGAACACAGTAAAAATTATCCACGACCTTCACTGAAGTTGTCTATGTATGCGTAAGCATTGTCTCATCTCCACGCAGCCCAGTGTCATTATCAATCCTATCAAACTTGATCCCAGACCAACCCTTATCGTTCGTTATCAACCTTATCGAACTTGAACCAACCTTTGTCAACCCTTATCAGTTGTTATCAACCTTAACGGACTCGATCCGACACTTATCAACCCTTATTGTTTGTTATCACTCTTATCGTAATTGATCCGGTTCTTATCAACCGTTATTTGTCCTTTTCGGACATGATCCGTCCCTAATCAACCCTTATCGGTCCTTATCAACCTTATCAGACTTGATCTGACCATTATAAGCCCTTATCGCTCTTTAGAACCTTATCCATCCGCGTCGAACCATTATCAACTGTGGTGAGACCCATATAATCCCTCATCCCTCCTTATCATCCTTATCAACTCATTGACTGCTTATCTGTTTGTTTTGCGCGACGCGGAGCACATGAGCCCTGAGATATCGGTGGAATTTCTGTCGGTGAAGGAACGCCCCAACGGAAGGCGGATCCCGCGACCATCGCATCCGGGATGTACCGTGTTTGCCATAAAATTTTGGCAAAACCGGAATTCTCTTAATGTCTACAAAGCTCTAAGTCAGCTCTACATGTGGTCCTAGAGATGGCTTGATGTTTGTTTTGTAGTGCAGGTAAAACACATTCATATGGTTTAGATATATTCACCTCCTGCACGCGTGGTGCTTAGCCTAGTGTGTAAGACTCGACTTCTGAGCGTGGTGTCGTACGTTCGAAGCTCACCACGGCCAACGTATTCCCTTACGAATTTTATTATCAGCCTATATTTATGTCCACTGCAGGACGAAGGCCTCTCCCTGTGATCTCCAATTACCCTTGTCTTGGGCTAGCTGATTCCAACTTGCGCCTGCAAATTTCCTAACTTCATCACTCCACCTAGTTTTCTGCCGTCCTCGACTGTGCTTCTCTTCGCTTGGTATACATTCAGTAACCCTAATGGTCCACCGATTATTCATCCTACACAACATTACCTGCCCAGCTCCATTTTTTCCGCTAAATGTCAACTAGAATATCGGCTATCCCCGTTTGCTCTCTGATCCACACCGCTCTCTTCCTGTATCTTAATGTTTGCCTTTTCATAATCTATGAAAGCCATATAGAGTGGTTGATTGTATTCCGCAGATTTCTCGATTACCTGATTGATGACATGGATATGATCCATCGTAGAATATCCCTTCCTGAAGCCAGCCTGTTCTCTTGGTTGGCTGAAGTCAAGTGTTGCCCTGATTCTATTGGAAATTAACTTGGTCAATATTTTATACAATACTGAAAGCAAGCTAATGGGTCTATAATTCTTCAATTCTTTAACATCTCCCTTCTTATGAATTAGTATAATATTGGCATTCTTCCAGCTCTCTGGTACACTTGAAGTCGTGAGGCACTGCTTATAAAGGGCCGCAAGCTTTTCAAGCATGATATCTCCTCCAACTTTGATTAAATCGACTGTAATTTCATCTTCTCCAGCAGCTTTTCCCCTGGTCATGTCTTTTAAGGCCCTTCTAACTTCATCGCTAGTTATAGAAGGAGCCTCTGTATCCGGTTCATCACTATTTCGAATGAAAGTAGTTTGGCTATTTTGGGTACTGTATAGGTCAGTATAGAATTCTTCCGCTATATCATCGAAATTGCTGATATTACCCTGCTTATCTTTCAGTGCATGCATCTTGCCTTGTCCAATGCCAAGTTTTCTTCTCACTGAGTTAATGCTGCGTCCATATTTTACTGCTTCCTGAATGCTTGCCACGTTATAATTTCGAATATCCCTTACTTTCTTCTTGTTGATCAGTTTTGACAGTTCAGTGAATTCTATCTGACCTCTCGACTTTGCCACTTTCATGTTTTGTCGTTTCTTTATTAGGTCCTTTGTTACTTGGGAGAGCTTACCTACTGGTTGCATGCCTTGGTGCCTTACCTCCCACTTCAATTGCTGCTTCTGAGATCAGCCTAGTTACGGTTTCATTCATTCCTCTATGTTGTCTTCATCTTCCTGTTCCAAAACTGTATATTTGTTTGCGAGCACCAACCTGAACTGGTCTGCTTTTACCCTTACTGCTTCTAGGTTGGCCATGATTCTTCTTGACTAATTTTACTCTTTCTCTCTTCAAATTGAGTGAAATTCTAGACCTCACTAACCTATGGTCAATTCACTTTACCCTACATAACACTTCTACATCCTGCACTATGCTGGGATCGGCAGAGAGTATGAAATTGATTTCATTCCTTGTTTCTTCATTAGGGCTTTTCTAGGTCCACTTCCTGACGTTTCTATATACTTTCGATGTCATATTAATAGAAAGTACGTTTCTATATACTTTCTGTTAATACGACAGCCCGCAATGGAAAGCCGAAAGCAAGGTGTGAGACCAGTCTAGTTGGTACTCCATGATGTGCACAGCGCGACAGACGACAAAGTACGGAAAGGCACGACGGAGACAATTCAAAGTCGTTATTACAATTGAAAGCAATCGTGAAAGCCGAAAGATGGACTGCGCGTACAGAGATGGGAAGCCCCGGGGGAAAAAAATACTTTTATCACCATCTGTCCTTGTTGTGCACTGAAAAATTGCTCGAAATTTCTGACGCTGTAAACAAGACCATGAATGTGTTATTCTACAACACAGCTTGATAACAGCGAAACGAAAGAATCTGCGGAACGCGAAAGAGAACGTTATATATATATATATATATATATATATATATATATATATATATATATATATATTAACAGGTCAGCAAGCTGAGTCGCGCCTTTCTTTTTTCGTCCACCGGGAGCGTGACTGTGAGACGTATCCCCAATGCGCCGCGGCTGGCCCTGCGCCCCATCCAGGAGCCGGAGCGAGGACGAGGCGTTAGCATCTGCAAAGCACACCCGCTCATCCACGCGATGGAAATGAATCTGTACCAGGCCGGCATGCAATGATGCCACTTGCACGAAACATGCTGCAAGTTACGCCGCCATGAGCTCCTTTTGAGTGGAACTGGTCAGAGTTTCCACCGACAGCTGACGAAGAAGACGACGAAGCTGCTGCTAGCCTGTCTGAGTAGCTCTGCGTACAATTATCGTTATTATCGTTCTGTTCTGGTAACCTTACTGGTCAGAACTGTTCATCACGTCGGTCGACTCGAAAAGGTACCTTCCGTATCGGAGACCGACGGGTGCTGCGCCACCCGCCGCCTCACAAGGTGCTAGGACCCAAGCTGGCACCGACGAGCACTCCGCCATGACCTCCCAAGGGGTGACACCGGGTCAGAAACGCCAGCTGATTTGTACAAGCCAGCCTGACTGCAAGCGACAAGACACTGGTGACTCTGAAGACGAGTCAACAATCATCGAGGACGACAACGTGGCGAACCTTTCAGACCTCGACATGGACGAGGGTGGTTTCCGAGTTGTGCGCCATCGTAAAGACAGGGCGGAGGGAATTCCAGTGCTAATCACTGCAGCATCCGAGAGAGCTGATTTAAGGCAAGTGAACCCTATTCTCCTGTATTCTGAGCTTGAAGCGATTCTCGGTGGAGCACCAGTGAAGAGCCGCTTCACAGCACAGGGAGCTTTGCTCTTAGATGTGGAGACAGAAGGACAAGCCAACATCCTTCTAGAGACCAAGAATATCGGTGGCATAGCCATATCTTCCCGTGTCCCGCACAGTTATATGAAAAACACGTGCATTGTTAGAGGAGTCCCAAAATGGTACTCGGATGAGGAGCTGCTCACCTTCCTGAGACCTCAGGGAGTATTTCATGCAAAAAGAATCATCCGTCGGGTCCACACCTCGTCATCTGAATGGGAGTCAAGGCGCACTAACTCGGTGGTTCTCACATTTGCTCCAAATTCTGAACGCCCCGAGAAGATCAACCTTGGTTTCACCAGACACGAGCTTGTCGACTACGTGGAGACACCACCACGCTGTTTTAAGTGCCAGCGCTTCGGACATATCGCCAAGTACTGTCGTGGGGAACAGAGGTGCAAGCGCTGTGGGGGACCTCATGATTTTAAGACGTGTGCAAGCAAAGAAAACTCTGTGTGTGCAAACTGCGGCGGCGACCATCCTGCTAGCTACGGTCGATGTCCTGCGCGGACAGCTGCTCAACGAAGGAATAAGATGTTTGTTTTGGGTCCAAAGAATGCAAGCGCACCATCGAACACGAAGAAGACACTCAGCGCGCCACAACTAACTGCTTTGGAAAGAGACTACGCTTCTGATTTCCCGCGTCTCACACCGATAAACGAAGTTATTGAGCCAACGCAAACGGTCACCGCCGCTGAGAAACCTGTTCCTAAAGAGTCCGAAAAGCGCACCTATGCGGCCGCAGTGAACCGACCTCAAGCACCACTTGGAAGCAGTCAGCTGGAAAACTGCCAGCATGTGATACGCGCTCTGTTCACGGCACTACGTTCCCACGTCGCGAAGATGCCTGCGAGCTCAACGAAGGATATGCTGGAAGCAGTGCTGGCTCTTGAGTCAGTAATACTCTGCTCTACTTCCACATACCCTCAGTAGCATAATGGCAATTTCTCGCCCACTTGGTCCATTCCGTCGCCCAAAAGTGCCCTTAATAATGCAATGGAACTGCGCCGGTATTCAACAGCGTCTGTGTGAACTCAGCCTTTTCCTTCGAGACATACCTATACCAATTCTAGCCCTCTCGGAGGCTGGTCTCCCTAATGGAAGGACGATCCCAGGGTACATCAGACATGGAAATCCGAGTATACCGTCATTTGCTAATGGAAGTGCGATGATATACATCAGGCGAGAAATACCTCACGTCGCCTTACCAGTGCAGGACCTTTGTTCTACCTACTTGGAAGTCACCGCTGTGCAAGTGTGCCTAGGAAACCGAAAACTCAGTGTGGTGTCGGTGTATATAAGTCCACGCAGGAAGGTCTCTATGGAGGCGTTTATAAAGGACCTATGCATTCGTTGCCCCTCTCCTAGAATAATCTGTGGCGATTTTAACGCACATCATTCGCTTTGGGGAGATAAGATTGCAGATTTCCGAGGCAAGGAACTTGTCGCAGCCGCGGATGCTGCTGACTTATGTATCGCGAACGATGGTAAACCAACTTTCTTCAGACCACCAGATTCATGGAGTGCCATAGACCTCGTGATCCATTCTACAGACCTTTACGTATCGTCGACAACGGCCCCAGACAGGATGGGCAGCGACCATTTTCCGATCTTCACCAACATCACCGGATTTCACACTGCTGGTCGACAATTCTGTGCTGTGACACGCTGGGACACATACAGAGAAGCGTTGGATGAATCCCCTGGTGAGCTATTCGCAGATATGCTGCGGAGCAAGAGAGTGGCTACCTCAATGTTGAAACTGCCAGATCATTTTCCTACTCCTGATTTGAAACTAAAGAACCTCTGCGCAGCGCGTAGGAGAGCGGAGCGGAAACTAATGAGAAAAACGGGAAATCCCTCTGCAAAAACTGAATACAACAGGATAAACGCTGTCATCCGTCGTCACACAAAAAGGTTAAGACGAGTTCAGTGGGCTGCTTTCTGTGAGAGCTTATCGGCGTTTACTCCCATGACAAGAATATGGGGAGTAATGAATAGCCTATCCGGAAAGATTCGCCCGCACAGGCCATTTGAAGCACTTGCTTTGAAGCAAGGAAAAGATTTGCAAACCCTTGCAGAAGACTTTGCAGATGGATTCACATCTGGCAGATCAGCAGGAGTATCGAACCCTCTGTTGTCTCAAGCATTCCATACCATGGATACGCCATTCACTTTCCGTGAGTTGGATATGGCGCTCAGCAAATTAAGAAGACGCTGTGCTGTGGGTCCCGATTCGATCAGCAATCAGATGCTGACAAATCTGCCGTACGAACGAAGACGAGCCCTTCTGGACATATTTAATCACGTCTGGAGCACGGGAGAGATCCCAGAAACGTGGAAGATAGCATGGGTGGTGCCAGTACTCAAGTCCGGAAAGGATCCTGCGAACCTCGCCTCATATCGGCCAGTATCGCTAACATCATGCGTATCAAAGTTGATGGAAAGACTAGTATGTGCGAGGTTAACATGGTATCTTGAGCAAGGAAATAGACTGCCATCGTGCATGACCGGCTTTCGTCCACGGTTGAGTGCCCAGGACAGTGTCTTGGATTTAATAAGCCATATCGAGCACCATCGCGCGGACGGCCTTTCCACACTCGCCATCTTTATGGACGTTGCCAAGGCATACGACTGCGTGCTTCATACAGGCATCATCAACGGACTCCAAAACATGGGCGTCTCAGGAAATGCTCTTCGATTCATCCATGAATTTCTCAGAGATCGGCATGCCCAAGTTAAGCTCGGAAGTATAATGAGTGATAAGCGACGAATTTCCCTCGGTGTCCCACAAGGAAGCGTCCTATCTCCCTTGCTTTTTAACGTTGCCATGGCCAGCCTTCCAGATGCACTGAAAGTAGGTCGGACGGCAGTTAAAATGTCCATCTACGCAGATGACATCTGCATTTGGATCTCGGGGTACCAACACAAACGGTTGGCCCGGATCGCCCAGGGCGCAATCTCCGCCATCGAACGCCACTTATCGATGCTTGGCCTATCTTTATCAGCGGAAAAATCTGCCTTCATGCTTTTCCCGGGAGTGAGACGCAAGTCAACACGCCTGACGCTGAATATCAGAGGGCATTCAATTCTTCGTGCAACTCATGTTCGATTCCTGGGCGTCACCATCGACAGCAAGCTACTATGGCGTCGTGCGGTCGAAAGTGTTGTGGCTGCATCAGTGCAAAGAGTCAACGCACTTCGTCGATTGGCAGGTGTACGTTGGGGAAACAATCCTATGTCCATGCTTAAACTGAATGCGGCACTGATAACAAGCCGCATTCTCTATCAGCTCCCTCTGATATCCCCGTCATCGAGTCAATTCGAGCGCTTGGAGGCTGTGCACAGAAAGGGACTTCGCTTGGCGATGGGAGTTCCACAGACGGCTTCAAACAAGAAAGTCACTAATGAGGCAGAATCTCTTCCACTCCGTCTCTTGGCATCTCAGGCATTGTTGACGCAGCTATTAAGGCTGGGCGAGTCCCGCGCAGGCACGGCGCTTCTCCGGCGGCTAAGAGCAAGAACTCGCTCACATTTCCATGCGGCGCTGAACACTTTCCAATGTTTAGGATTGGAATGGCCTAAACGCAGTCGCCTTGACCCGCCATGGTCTTTTTCGGACGTTACCTGCAGCCTCAGTGTACCCCACCTACCGGAGAAACGCACCATTTCAACTGCAGAAGCAAAGTTTATTGTGCTGGAACACTTGAGCACAGCATTTCAACGCCACTTACAAGTTTACACAGACGGCTCGGTGTGCGCACAAACAGATAGCTGTGCAGCGGCATTCTGCATACCATCCCTTGATGTGTCATGGTCTGGCCGACTGGATCGCGTAGTTTCCTCTACAACAGTAGAAAGCGCCGCAATCACCGCGGCTTTGCGGAAACTACGGGCCTTCTCTGCACGAGATGTCGTGGTGCTGACGGATTCCAAGTCAGCGTTACAGAGATTGCATCGTGGCCTACCTCTAGAGAAATTTACAAGGCAATCTCTGGCACTGATTAACGATCTAACAAGCAAAGGATTTAATATAAGATTCCAGTGGATACCATCACACGTAGGAATTGATGGAAACGAGAAAGCTGACGCCCTTGCACGCCTAGCGCTGACATGTGTCCCAAAAGTGAAAGCTCCAAAAGCTCTTCAGAACTCTAAGGGTGTAATCCGCCTTCACTTTAGGGAGATCCACAAGAATCCCCACGAAGCCTGCGTGACTCATGGATTTACCCGCGAAGAAGCGACGCTTTTATACCGCATCAGGACCGACTCTGCGTACACCACAGCTTGGTTATTCAAGACTGGGCTTCGCGCTTCCCCATTCTGTGCTTTCTGTGGTGACATTGGCGACATCGAACATTACATTTGGATATGCCCGCAGTTTGACAAAGAAAGAAAAGCGATGATCGACAGCCTACAAAAGAGCGGTCTTACGCACAGGACATTTGAAGACGTCGTTTTCCCCGGAGGACCTGCGACAACCAGGAAGAGAGCGCAACGACTGCTGCTGGCCTTCCTGCGAGACACGGGGCTCATAGACACTTGGTGACACACCCCTGATATCAACTCGAAGGAGGATCAGGCGGAACAATTGCCGGCTATGTATGCCAGGCTAACCCCGCCTGCTTCAACATCATCACCACCACCACCACCACCAGCTGAGGAGCAGGTTGCGCAACGAACACGTTCACAAGCTTGTTTTCGGGCATGCTTATTTGAACATTAGGAGCAAAAATGTCCCAGCAATTGACAACGAATGTGCCAAAGAGTAAATGCCTGAGAGCTTAGGTTGCTGCAGTAAAACTCTTGTAATCTGCGATTTCGTTCACATATATGCCCATTCTGTCGTCATTTACCTTGTTTAGGTAACTTAAACCGAATGAAAACCGTTTAAGATGCATGTCGCAGTGTCATGAAATGCTTTTTTATTAGTTCAATACCGAAGCAGACGGTTAAGTGTTTCTTTTTAAGCCCAGTTTTTTTATTTTAGAAAACTGGGCCCGAATTCAAAAAAGCTTCTTACGCCCGAATTTTTCGTAAGAAAGAATTTTAGCCAATCCGGGTGCCAGACATATCATTAGTGAAGGCGGCCAGCCAATGGCAAAGCGACCTTACGAAAAAAAAGCTTGGTGTATCTGGCCTCTCGTTTTTAATCCTGTAATCCACAATTTACGAAAATTTTGCTTCTCTCGCGGGCTTTACGCGCTCCTCGCGCAAAGCGCCCTGAGCAAGAAGCCGATCAAGGTTGTGATTTGCACTTGGTGGTACGTCATCACGAAGGCCTTTCGGTCGAGTGAAACTAGTACATGGACGCATAGGAATAGCAAGACAGACACACTCGCTGTGGGCCTCTTGTTCTTCTTCTTCTGAGTCAATGTACTATATAGTTGCGCTACACTGAACGTCCTGAGCATGCGCGTGAGCGCGGCCCCATAGTTCTGATAAGCGCCGAGTGAGCGTACGCCGAGAGAGGCTGGCAGGGCTGAATGTGGCCGTCGTCACGGGCACTGCGCTCGGCGGCTTGTAAAGAACGGACGCCGACGGACGCACCGGGACCTCTCCGGAAGAGCCGCGTTCCCGCGGCAGCGCGTCTCGTTCCGGCTAAGCTACCAAGAGTATTCGTGACTGGCAGCTTTCCCAGACGTGGCACGAACTGTAGCTTGACGCTTGGTTGAGCCCGCCGCCAAAGATTAGGTGTTGAGAGGTTCCGTGTGACCAGGCCCCTTCATGTCGCGAGATGTTTGCCCTGAACTGTTGAGACACGAAGGGCATTTCCTCGGGAGTTGTGTTGTTTTCTTTAGTGTTGCCATTGCAGTGTTTGTGGTACGTATTTAAAGGACGTGTTTTTGCTCTTATTTGCTGCCGAATAAATGCTGCAGCGCTATGGCCACGTAAAGCCTTGGTGTTCCACGAGGCCCGCAACGTTCTCGTGTCCCCTTTATCTTCTCAAGTGGTGGGAAATAAATCGGTTTCGTACGTTGTGTCTCGGGGTGTTCCTCGTTGCGTGGTTCCAGGCTCGCAAACCCCATTGAGTTGAACGTTTAGTTCATTCAGTTTCAAAACAGATTTTGAGATATAGATACATATTTACCCTATGAAAGAGAAAAATGGTTAATCTGAGAGTAGCGCGAAGCTACGAAGGAAACCCCCAACAGATTTCTCAGAAAGTTTCGTAGTTGAAGAGAGAGAGAAGTAATAAGGGAAAGGGCAGGAAGGTTAACCAGGCTGAGCCCGGTAGACTACCTAGCACTGGGGAAGGGGAAAAGGGGATGGAAATAGGAGAAGGAAGAAAGAAGTGAGTCACAGGTGGTTATACAGGCCGGTGCACCTCAAAAAAAAAAAAAAAAAACGCAACAGCGCCTTTGTAGCCCTGCACATAGCAGACGCACGAGGCCGCGGACCAAAGATCTCCTCCGTAAAAGTCATCTCGTCTAAGTGTCCCAAAGCCGTCCGAAGGGCACTACTCTCATCTTCGTATCTGGGGCAGTCACATAAGAGATGTCTGGTGGTTTCCTCAACACCACGTGTGCTGCAATTGGCACTATCCGTCATTCCAATTAGGAATAAATAGGCGTTTGTATAAGAAACTCCTATTCGCAGGCGGCACAGTAATGTTTCTTCCCGTCGGTTAAAACCCGGTAAAAGTTGTATTTGCATAAGTGGGTCCATGGCATATAGGCGCCGGTTGGTAAACTCATGTGTATTCCATTTTCTTAGAGTTATAATATTTGCAAGACGACTGATGTGCCACGCTGCAACCGTTCTCGACAATGGTATCGAGGTTCTTTCCCATTCTCCATATGAGTCACGGGCAGCTTTGTCGGCACATTCATTGCCAGTGATGTGGCAGTGCCCAATTAGCCGTTGAAAAACAATGCCGTGGCCTCTGTCCAGCGCTTCATGGTAGCGTAATTGTATCTCGGCTACCAATTGTTCATGTGGGCTGCGCCGCGGCACAGAGCTGATAAGAGGGACTGTGGGGCTGCCTTTGAGTCGCAGAATATAGCCCATTGATTTAGTGACGTTTGGTGCACATAAAGCACTGCGCTACATAGGGAGGCAAGTTCAGACCCTGTCGATGTTGTGACGTGGCTAATCTTGAACTTCTTGCAGAATGATGTCGACGGAATAACTACCGCACCAGTCGAGCTGGTTAGAGTCGAAGAGCTATCTGTATAAATGTGAGTTCGATTGGAGTATGAATCATGCAGTAGATGTAGAGCGGCTTGATTCAGTGCACAAGTAGGCAAGTCAGACTTCTTTGCAGTGACTCCTGGAACGGAAAGCCGCACAAGGACACCACAAAGGACAAGGTGATCTTGCTGCAGGCGTAGAGTCTGAGGGAAGAGAGGATCGGCAGTATGTGACAATGCCCGATAAAGTTGCATCTGGTCTACTTTCCGAGAGAGAAGCAAGGCGCTGAGAAGTTAGTCGGGAAAGGTGTCGAAGATGATTTCGAAGAGTATCTGTGGTGACATACGCACTGATGGGATGCTCCTTGGCGATGGCAATTATTGCGGCTGTTGAAGCACATCGCGGTACTCCAAGAGTTGAAGAAATATTCGGCTTGGTCCGGGGGATTGAAAGCGGGACCAACGCCTCTGCGGGGCCGTCGCTCTTCCATCTGAGCTAATCAGGAGGCTAGCAAACAAAAGAGTGAGGCCAAATGAACCAAAAACTCGATGCGCAGTGTGCATCGGAGCTTACTAGGAGGCTAGCAGATCGTAGAGCGAATTAATCAACAAATCGAAGCGCGTTGACCTTGCGCTTCGAATTGCCGATTAAGTCAGCCTCGTTCTGCAATCTGCTGACCTCCTTGTTAGCTCTAATGGTGAAGCGACGGCCCCGGAAAGGCGATGGTCCCGCGTGCGATCCCCGGCCGACTTTTTTCTTCAATTGCGAATCTGTCTCAGAAACAAAATTTTTTCCCTTTCATAAATTTTCCTCCAGCTTGCGGATTTCAGCAGAACTTATTTATCATATCTTGTTTTGCAAAGCTTTCTCTGAGGCATAAATATTCATTGAAATGAGAGCATGGAGGCCCTCCTCATAAAGAAATTACAGTAGTGGCGTGGCGAACTTATTTGTCAGATTTACTCTATTAAACAACACTGGCGCAAACCCTGTTATGCAATGTATCTGGCAGCGGGCCCTTGGGTCATTGGTGCTTCGCGTTCCTTCGGGGAGGCCTCCGGTGCTTGGTATCTGTGTCGAGATCTTCTACGACTCAAGGTCTTTGCAAATTTAGACAGAAGCATCAAGGAAGAAATTCCGTAATATCAGCCAAAGGTAATCCTTGTTTAAGCATGAAGCGCGATGTCAACCCTGAAACACGTTATAGTAGATTAACCTCGCTAATGAAGTAGACAAGCTTGCGTAATAAAGAGGGACTGAATATTAACGTTATTGTACTGCATGTATCGCAGTGTTCAGTAAACGTGACTATGCAAACCTTCCGAAAGTCTAATGCACATTACTGCATGGCGTCACACTTCTCGACTATATATATATAGTCAACAAGTGCGACGTCAAGAAGTATATAGTCGAGAAAATATCGACACAGATACCAAGGGCGAACGTCTATGATAAGGCATCGGAACCTCCTGGAGGAACCCGATGCACCAGTGACCCAAGGGCGCTGCAACTCGCCACGGTATCCCTGTGGTCATGTCGTTGCACTGCTCAGGTCGCGGGTTCACTCATGGCCGCGTAGGCCGCATTCCGATGGGGGCGGAATGCAAAAGCGCTCGTGTACCGTGCATTTGGCGCACGTTAAAGAACCCCAGGTGGTCAAACTTAATCCAGAGCCTCCCACTACGGCCTGCCTCATAATTACCGAGAGCTATAACGCCAGGCAAAGGACGAGTACGCACGTTGTCAAGTTGTGTACTCGTCCTTTGTGTCGCTCGCTAATTATGACACACGAACTAGCCCAAAGCGCTACCCTTTTAACCTGCCTCAATCAGGTCGTGGTTTCGGCACGTAAAACAGCATAAGTTATTTTATTTTATGCGCTGCACTGCTCAAAGCAAGCCATAAAAGAGGGAGGGAACACGAGCAGACGAGGCAAGCGCTTGTCCACGCTTTCACGTCATTGGTTTCGATTGCTAAGTGCGCACCATTGTCGACCGACTCAGCCCAGTATCACTTACTGAGGTGCATTTTGGCCTTGAGTGTCTGCCCGAAAGGCGACAAATCGTATTCTACATTGATATTTTTTTTCTTAAAGGCGGCGCTGTCTATACCTGTATATTCCCTCGAAAGGATGCATGAAAGGTGCGTCGAAATCAACCGAGAGTTGTCACATGGAACGTGCTGTTCGGCCTCATATATAACACGTCAGAAATTGCCGCGTTCAGTTACAAAACTGATCGAAGGGGTATAGAGCATTAACCGAAAACGTTGGTAAACGTTGCGTGCGAGGTGCTAGTCACACGCTTCGAGTTCAGGGCAAAGCATTTACGGGATCACTAAACAAGGCCGCTATCTTGTACGCGTTCGAAAAGCCGATGTCCGGTTTCGTCTCACGCAACTGCCCAAGCCGCGCCGATATCGCGGCCTATGCCAATCTAGGCCAATCGCGTGAGGCGAAACCGAACGCCGGCTTTTGAAACGCATATAAGATAGCGGCCCAGGTCGGCTATGCAGTGCACTACCGATCCTCAGCTAGCAACGGCGCTCGAAGCTGTTCCTGATGAGAAACCGTGTCCAAATTCACAAAGGTTTTTGTTTGGAAAACTGTTGGTGCATTGTCGGCGGGCTCTTTTGCTATCAAATCTCCTGTACAGCGAATCGCTGGCGTCCTTTCTGACGAACGGTGCCTGCGTACAAAAAGGTTTTGTAGATTCGCTATCTCTTTAGAAACCTTCGTACGGATGCTTTATTCGAAGGGTTCCTCACGCTCCAGGTAAAAGCAAGGACGACCGGACACTGGAGTTCAGCGCACTGCTCTAATAACGTACTGTACATTCCCTCTGCGCTGTCCCGTGACACCTCGTGATCTCACTGGACAACGTCGACTACCACGCAGCTTGCTGCACTTCGTAGCACACTTCGTGTGATTTGTGAGGTACCATCGATAAAATGGCGCGTCTTTACTTATTCTAAAGCATCACAATAACGTCTGTCATTCACTCTACGACGTGGACCACAAGATAAACTAGTGCTGGAAATTATATATATATATATATATATATATATATATATATATATATGTGTGTGTGTGTGTGTGTGTGTGTGTGTGTGTGTGTGTGTGTGTGTGTGTGTGTGTGTGTGTGTGTGTGTGTGTGTGTGTGTGTGTGTGTGTGTGTGTGTGTGTGTGTGTGTGTGTGTGTGTGTGTGTGTGTGTGTGTGT
The DNA here is from genome assembly GCF_013339745.2 of Dermacentor silvarum. Classification (NCBI taxonomy): domain Eukaryota; kingdom Metazoa; phylum Arthropoda; class Arachnida; order Ixodida; family Ixodidae; genus Dermacentor; species Dermacentor silvarum. The sequence goes on along the minus strand of NC_051154.1, from coordinate 107,919,863 downwards.
GTGTGTGTGTGTGTGTGTGTGTGTGTGTGTGTGTGTGTGTGTGTGTGTGTGTGTGTGTGTGTGTGTGTGTGTGTGTGTGAATACAGCCGTGGAAGTTCTCGAAGCGCCACTTGTTGCGCTGCTCTTGTCCAAACATAGCAGAGGTCTGAGCGCCAAAAATGCGACGTATAGGATGGTAGCTTTCGGATCGTAGAAAAAAAAAAGGGCCTCCCGTGCTAGTGAGGGAACTGATTATAGCTATCAAATAGCTCTCAGGTACACGCGCAAACTGAGAAGCTTAGTCGGTGAAATCACAGACAAGTTGCGTAGATGCGATGTAGTGTAAACTATTTTCTGGTGGGTAGGGGTTTATGGACATGAACAAGGAACGAAGTTCCTCCTGCTCACTTTTTACCCTCAAAGCCTTACTTGAAATTGCATATGCCGATCTATTTAAAGCGGCTGTAAATGAAGCCGCCCTTGTGTAACACGGACACTCGTGTTTCTCAGAATTATCGTGAGGTCACCCCACCTACAGGCGGTTCCGGTGCAGCACATGTGCGAATACTGTAGATTTTGTGGCGTAACGCACGCACACATATACAACAACGAAACAAAAGGCAATATATAAATGTAAAGAAAGCGGCGGATTTTTCTTCTTTAATAAATGGGAAATATGGGAAGCTTGGCCTTGGGTAGGGCCGGCCATCTCAAAATCATAGTTATAGGGAAAACACCGACGACAAAAATTATAATGAAACTACAAAACCTTTTCCAAATTCTTTAACAAAATAGCAAAACACTAACAAGGCAAGTACGTGACTCACGGAGGGGCAAAAAATACAAGACTACAAGAACCACACAAGCATGAGAAAGTCATGTGAGCATAGAGGAAATTAAAAATGCACCTTAACTACTGTTCACAAGGAATTTATCAATTCACTGTCTACGAGAAAATCCCGTATAGCCTTGAGAGATAATCTCTGTTGTCCAAACAGAGAAATGTCCAAGCACTTTTTGCAAAGATAAAGAGCGCCTATTAGTCGTTCAGACGACTTTGAAAGTTCTCTGAGTGTCATGTCGCGGGCACTCACCGCGAGACAGTGCTCGACAGAAGCTGCCATTGTGCTGCAGTGCGGGTACTCAGATGATGTCCTTCTCTTTAGGCGATGCAAGAAGTGAGGCGTGTAGGCTACCTCGAGGCATAAGGGGTATAGGAGCGCGTCTAGCGTGCGGTCGATCTTGAAGTTTACAGAGAAGCGAAGCAGAGGATCAATGTTAAACAGTATACCGGGTGTTTCATTTTAGCTGCACCAAATTTTTAAAGGTTGCCTGTGGCATATAGCCCAATTATAATCCTTGATCTAAACTACTCGATGAGGCGGCCATTACTTACACGAGAAACCAAAACGCCTAATTGAATAAATAACATAATTACGCTAATTAATTTTGTAATTAATTATTTTACGGCACATCTTTCAATCTAGAAATTATAGCCGCTGAGTTCGCAAGGCGTATCCACTTGGAACGAATTCTCAGGACTGAACCAGTTTCGAGATATTAATTTTCAAAGTGTCCGACGAGATGCAGGGGCGTTCCAGTTAACTTTTTGAGGAAAACGCTGTCTTATGCATTGAAACACAAAGTTAACTGGAACGCCCATGCATTTCGTCGGACACTTCGAAAATTAATATCTCGAAACTGGTTCAGCACTGAGAATTCGTTCCAAGTGGATACGCCTTGCGAACTCAGCGGCTATAATTCGTAGATTGCAAGATGTGCCGTAAAATAATCAATTACAAATTAATTAGTGTGATTATGTTAATTATTCAATTAGACATTTTGATTTCTCGGGGAAGTAATGGCCACCTGATCGAGTAGTTTAGATCAAGGGTTATAATTGTGCTATCTGCCACAGGCAATCTTAAAAAATTTGGTGCAGCTAAAATGAAACATCCTGTAGACGACTTCACACGATCATCAAACCATTTCGTCCGCCATAACTTGTACCGTAGGCCGCAAAGGCGACTGAGCATCCGATGACGAGAAGGCAACAGGTGTGAGTGATTCTAAAGTACGTACCTCAGCTTCCAATTTATTTGATTTACTTCATTGGTTTGTATACCAATGTAGCTTGTAATCCATGGTAAATTCACCTGATTACCACAATATGCTGCGAGAGTTAATGTTTTAGCAATTTCATGAGATGGTGCATGAGGAATAGTCACATTGAAAACAATAATGCGCTAGTGTCTGCTTTAGACAGACACTATAGCGTCTTCTAGGCTGCTTCAGAGTCACAGAAAATGACCCGTTTGCTGATACACGCCCTTTCGGCAACACATTTCCCCGCTTGAAGAATGCCTAGTAGTTGTACCACTGTCGATTACGTCCTGCGTAACAACTTATATAACCTATCCGTTTGTCATGCGCTGGAATGTAACAAGCATAGCCGTCGAGCTAGCCTTTGTAGACTGATCCATCTGCGTAAACACAAAAGCCTCTCGCTCATAATGCAACAGAGTCGGAAATTTGGCACCTACAGGGTGCGTTGATGATTTCGTTCCAAGACATGGAACTTGCAACCTCACAGAAGACGTAATCAGCTACTTGTAGGCTTCTTCGAACGGCTATCCGTCCCTCGAGTAGCGCTGGCGCTCTCATGAGAGTCGTGTCACAGTTCGATGCCAGCAGCTCGCGCCTACAGCATCGACAGGTTCTATCCAACCTCTGTGTGAGTGTTATTTCTTTGATGCACAAAAGTATTCGGTGGACACGAGAGGCTTAAGCGTTGTTCCTTTTCCTTCCTTTTTTCTTTGTACCTTTGACAGTGTCGAGCTTTCAAAAAGCGACAGAATCGCTGCAGACTGTTATCGCACCGGGTGGGAACCCTTCCGTCCCGCGTAGTTCGGTGAAGGGTGGTGCGCGGCATTTTGGGCTTTGGCAAGTGATAATTACGCGCTCTGTGCGCTCAGGGCAGCGACAAGAACCGCCGCGCCTTCCTTTCGTCGCCGGGTCCTGCCTGAGTTCGAACCGTAAACGCGTCTTTTCGGGCTGGCTCTGGCTTCAGTCGTAATAACGGGTCATTAGCGATATCGCGCGTGCCGACGCAGCGCCGCCATATACTGCGGACAAGGGCGTGTGCTCTGCTGCAGACTTCTCCCCTCGGTGATGTTTGCCTCTGTGCGTCGCACGTTCATCCACCGCACGAGGGTTGTTGCTGCTGCCTTCTCGTGGGCGCGCCGCGGTTTACAATATTGAAGCGGCCGCGCTAGCTGACGCGCCTCGGAGGGCACCCGCATCGAATGCCCTACTGCCCTGAACAACCAACGAACAACCCGCACAGAAGTAATTGCGCGGACGCATACGCGCTTCAAGACAGCACGCGTGACAAATGCCTTTGAATGGTGTGAGGGGCCTCTCGGTCGCGCCGATAAAGACCTCCACAAGGTGTTCGCTCCGTCTGATGAAACAGAACTGCAAGCGAGCCTCCGCCGCTGGCAGCAAAACCAGCCAAGTGTATACAGCCCCGCGATATAAAGACAGTATCTGTTTCTCGTTTGGCAGTGAAACTCGGCGCTAGGACGGGGAGAACGAAAAGGAAAAGTAGGTGTCGTATTCAGAAAAGTTCACTTTACGCGCTATTAGCTTCAGCAATTTTTATTACTTTTTTTTTCAGTACGTGAACTCCGACCTTGTGCAAAACATTGGCTCGCCGCGCCTTTTTCTTCTTCTTTTTTTTTTTTTTTTGTCATGGCGTGTGTTCATGGGGTGCCTTCATCAGGAGTGAACTTCTTTTACGATTTCTTAAGTGAAGCTCTGTGAAGTGTCATAGGTGTGCGTTTATAGAATAGATCGTTAAAGCAGCAAGAACTTCATTTGCTCCTATTCGAACTAAATTAAGTGTGTTATTATTCGCGTTGAGAATCGCAAGAAAACTTGTAGTTTTAAGAATGCTCGCCTTGATTATAGTTTCTTCTGAAACATGGCATGTTCCGTGCACATTGGTGCATTGGTGCGTCGTCAAAACGAAATATCAATAATTTATCAATAAGGTGAAAAAGTGACTATAAGTACAGTGCCACATAGGCATTATGAGTGCAACGCCTCTCCTAGCCAATGATACTCCTTGCCACGTTGAAAAATACATCTGAGTAATAGAATATGCAAAAATATACCATGAAAGGGGCATCATAGTTAACATACAAGCACAGAGTGCAAATGCAGCGCCTTATTACAAAATCATCATCCTACCTGTAGTTCCCCCTCCCACCTATACACACACCTTCTCGAGGAATCGTAACAGATAGAATAATAATACTCAGCTTGAAAAAAAGTGCAGGTCTTTTCACTTGACTATATTCCTTGCTCGTGAAAGATTCTATTAATTATCTGCATGAATGTAAAAAAAAGTAATGTTCCGAGGTCCTTAAAGGTTAAACGGACACCAAACAAAAAATTAAGCGGAGCGGTTTTAGTAAATTACGGTTTCGCAATAGCAAAAAGGCAACTCTTACTGTGAGAGGAGGCTCGGTGGGCCAGCAAAGCGAAAGACGAATGACGACGCAGCCTTGAAGTTCCCCTACCAGCTAGCCGTGACGTCATAGATTTCGACAGCGTCTGCTCGGGTCTAGTTAATTGTTTATTTACCGGATACGATAAAATAATTTAACATCCGTGACGTCTCACGGACGTAAAGGCGCTGAGGTTGTAGCGCGAAATTCGCAAATAAGAAGTTTGGTCTTCATTTCCGCTTCTATTAAAAAATACATTCTTGCGAAATTAAGAAAAATTGGGTTCTGAAAGAATATTTTATCAGTATAAACTAATTTGGCGTTTCACTTTGGGGCCGCTTTAAGGAGATGAGCTTATTACGCACTCTTTCACAGGTGGGCACACAATGATCGATAATGTCGTTCGCTAAATCTCAGAGAGTTGCACGAACACGAGTGTCACAGCTACCTTCTTGCAATTTTAAATGCTCCGCCGCAAGGTGTACCAATTAAAGCATGCACACGTGCTCTCACACATGTCGCACGTGGCTTTGAAAAAAAGCTAGTGGTCCCTCGCAAACGTTTGGCGCCCGTCAAATCGATTGGCGGCTCTGCCGGAAGCGGCACGGCCAATTCTCAACGTGCTTTTGCCCCGTCATCTTGCTAGAAGCTTCTAGGAAGGGAAACACAGCATGTTTGCGATATGTGCCTCTGTACGGGCCATTGCCGAAGCATTAAAAATATGCATCGCACCATGGCGTGATCTTGACCGCGGTCTCCGTTCGTTACTCTCATACACCAGTCAATACAGATACGAAGACGCATCGCGTGATCTGTTATGCGACCGGCCGTATGAGCAACCCGCTTCAGGAAATGTGGCTGCGGGAAGAAGACAAACGCTTGGTCCAACAAAACGTGCTAACGCAAGGCACCTGTTTCCAGAGCAACAACCCGTGCCAGATCAATGAAACAATCTTGTGGACCAAGGCACCGATCCATAAGTTTTAGTTTATCGCCCATCGATGCATGCCAGTGCAATTATAGCTCTCGGTGGCTTTGCGGTGAACGTGTTTGACGTCAGGATGTCATTAGCAAAAAAAGGAAAAGTTGATGGATAGCACGCGTGTAAGGTTTATACCGTTCGAATCAATAGCCCTCCGCCGTATACCTATAGCGTGCACAACTTGGCCGCCCCGAGTTCCGGCGAATTATTCGCAGTCGGCACAGAAAAAGCGGCGCTGAGAGATTCACTAACTCAATGGGATCCGTGTTATCTCGCTCAGTTCCTCTTCGATCTTTCTGAAGCTCTCATAAACAAAGACTGCTCAATGAGGCAAGAAAAAGAACAATCGCTCGTGACTCACCAGGCAACTACCGACGCAACTCCAGTGCGTGAGTTGTAGGTTTATAATTTCCGCGGGGTTTTGAAGGTGCCGGCGGTGTCGAATATACGTTGTTGGCGCACAAACAGGGACGGCGAAAGGAGAAAGTGTTATCTTTCAGGCATATTTACCTTCCTGGAAACAGGCATTGTCTCCTTATGCGTGCACGTAGGTTCCGGCGCCGCATTATTAGCGCAAACAGTACGCCGATAACGCCTCCAGAAGAATAATGACCCAATCAAACACGAACGAATACAGTGTATATAAATGAATGGTTTCAATAGTATCTTGTGACAAGGCTTACACTGTTTTTAACCTTTAATAAAAGTACTGTACATGGAATAAAGCGCTGAGTGTCGTAGCCAACGCAATGTGCCGCGTCATAACGCTTACACCCACACAACGCAAACATATATGGTGCCTCGTTTATCTCACAAAGTTAATTATTACATAGCTTACTTTCGGCAACCAGACAGACCAATGGGAAAGAAACTAACCACTTTTCAAAAGGTCATTCTTCGCCACATAAACGACGTCCTCGTTTATGCAGCAAACGACGTGCTGTGGCCGAATGCACGAAGCATTTCTTTTGTAAGTATTGTTTGCCCTTAGCCTGCCAACTTCGCTAATGATATGTTCAGCATAACGATTGGCTGACATCTGCTCTTGCGAACACTTCCAGCGTGATCACTTTTCTGTTAATATGGGCCGTGGTTTAATCCATTCTTCCGCATGTGTTAATTGTATTTTGTTTTGTTCTGTCTGTGTCTCCGTCATTTCTTCATTTCCTCTTTTCTTTCCTCATGTTTTCATTTCCTCTATTCCCTCCTCCTGAAAGAGTAGGCAGGCGTTGTGCCCCTCTCGGTGGCAGTTGTCAGCTTGCTCCCTCCCTATTTCCTTCGTGTCCTTGTGCTATATGTGTACAAACCAAATAATAATAATAATAATAATAATAATAATAATAATAATAATAATAATAATAATAATAATAATAATAATAATAATAATAATAATAATAATAATATGTTAAAAATCACAGTTAACTGGACACAATATTCCCGCAATACTAAACAAATACAAAAATACTGTAGATATTTCCCCTAAAGCGTAAAAAATATGCTTTATTACACGTAACGTTAAATTAAGCGGTTTCGTAGATGGCCGTATTAATTTTCTCTAAACTGTGTTTGAAACACATTTTCATTATTCTGATGGGTATCACGACTGTGTGATGGGTATCACTACTCTACTAACAAAGTGCCGATAGTAATAAATTTTTATGTGATACGGTTGTTTCATTTAATATTGACCCTGTTTTCCTTTCATTTTTCTGACTATTTCCTGTTGTATTCAGAATTATGCTCTTACACGCTTTAGAGTGAATGTGGCGTGTCTGGTATAGTTTTGTTTGTCAGTTTCGATGCCATCAATTCTTTTGTAACGATACTGCCTGTTACCTGCCCTTTACTTGCTCTTGTCACCTGTTTACAGATACGACGCCCCACGGGACCAGGAATGCTGCAGACCGCAGCTTTTAGCCCTAGAGGACGTTTCTAGTGTATTTCATATAATAAATTACATTGATTTGATTGCCTGTTAGTCTGGCTTGAACGAAAGCACCAAGGTCCAAATTCACAAAGCGTTCCTTTCGCAAGTGATCTTTGGCATTGGCCAGATGCCTTCGCTAATTATTTGTCCAACATCAAAACTGGCTGATTTTTTCTCTTATGAACAATTCTAGCGTAAGAGCTTTTTATGAATGTTGGCCCAGGTGTACATTGTGACCTAAACCTATCGCGCTGAAACATGGGCCGTAATTTTAAAATTTCATAAGCCATGTAAGCATTCATTATCGATCAGCTAATTAGAACAAATTATATTATTAGCTTTCTCGCATGGCATCTGCTCACGTGGCAGTTAATTCCACCTGCTCGCGGATGGTCTTGGTTCTTTGTGTTCCGGAGTTGGGACATCTATTCAAAGAAGATGCCGTCTTGAATTGGCCCGGGTTTCTACTTGTCTTACGAACAAATAAATTGCGTACTACCACTGTTGACTTTAACTTTTAGTAGAACAACAACAATCATTGTTGCTAAAAGGGAGAGCACGTGTATGACCAAGGGGAGACTATAGGTAACACAGACACACACGGGCGCACGCTCACAAATGACATGCGACGTAAGGTGCATAGGAAACTAACAATATTACACACTCCGGACACGATGTCTGCACTACAAGCATGCACCCTTGTTTGCTTTTGCCAGCAAAGTTGCCGCGCGACGGGACGCTCGAGGCACTTTGCGTGTTTTCGCGGGCTTCTTTCATGCTCGGAAAAACACTTTTATGTAGCACGTATTGAGCAACTGAAAGCTGTATCGGGAGTTTTTCATGTTGCCCTACAAGTTTCTCGTTGACACTTTTCATCTAGTTGTAATATTTGAGAAGTTGATTATTGAATTAAGACTAATTATGTAATTAGGTGGAATGCAAAAAATAATCTGGGTATCTCCAAGCGACGGCAAACAACATTACCTTGGTTCTGTCCAGCCACGTGGCATTTGCATACTTTTAAATCTTGGTGCATGATAGTTGGGACGTCCTGTATGGGCGCTGCACACTTACGCTGCCTCTACAACAAGGCAGCTATAACCTAAAAACAAATGCAAGGCCCAAAAGCGCGATTGAACTGTAGTTGTTTTCTTAAGTGTTCTCGGTTCCATTACCTTTCTTTTATTTTCCTCGCCAACTTAGAATGGTCAAATAAATGCTATTCACGAATAGCTACCGGGAAACAAAATGTCAGCAAACATTCGCTCTATATACGTCGTAAGTAAAAAGATTGCGCTTCAATGGCTCAAGGTATACTCGGTCAAAGTTTCTTCAGAGCACACTACAGCCCGAAAATGGAAGTTTTCCGCCCCGCTGGGATACTTGACAAAAATTAGACTCTATAGCAATAACTCCCAGTCGGAGGATATGAGGTATTCGGCAAGTTCGCCTATGCGCTCTGTTCCGCGAAGCACTGTCAGAGTAAACAGTAAACGTGCCACTGGATGCATGCACATGTGTAGGAAGCAATCTAGCGTAGTACGTTGTTGAAAAGTACTACACTAGAATGCTCGAATACTCATATGGCGCACAGCATAATGCATCCCCTCAGTAAGAAGTATAAGCGAAAAGTTTCTTCGAAAAATCCCATTTTCATCGTAAGTGTTGATCGCAGTTCAGGTCAACTAGTCCTTAAATGGCGTGGAAGCTAATCATACTGCGAGCTAGCTACGCTTCAGCGTCTCTGATAACTGGAACCATATTTAGGAATCTGCAATGAGCCTATAAACGACCACTTTCCCACAATTTTCGAAATGAAAGCATGCATTACTGACAAAAATGTGTAATTCTGAAAACTACAACTGTAAGCAAATACTTGAACGCGCTTTAAAGTATACAGAGCTTGAGCACCTATGCATTTAGGATTGTGCGCTTCTACAAATCTGCGGCTCGTCTTCTTGATGGTGCACAAAACCACAATGAAGACCTTGCACCAAGACGGTGCATCTTGTTTCGCTCACCCAGATGCCTATAGATGAACATCTGTTGTCGGAAGTTGTCATCGGACTACTTTTATTCATTACATACATTATTTATAGAAATGTACGGAAGTTTCAGAATAATGGAGCGTTTTAATAACTGGCAAAATCTTCCGATTCAATGGCGCCATAGAAAGTGCACATTAAAGTTCAGCCGTATCGACCATAGGAGAAAGTTTTGTTTTGGCTTACAACAACCAGTTGTGCTGATGAATTGAAGGAATCAGTTATTGCATATCTACCGCTTTAGGTGCTACAAGACATGTTTGCCTATTGGACAGAAAGCGATCATTCCATTACCATAACTTCTACATGCGTTATACAAGGCATATCGGTCCCATTATATGGAAAGAAAGTCTTAAACTAACCTTGCAGAGAAACCGCGGAGTTAGTCAGCAGTCTAGAACACAAACGTCAACAATGCTTGGAACTGGGCTAGTTGATGAAGTTACATGATTCTTCCATTATAGCATTGGAACACAACAATACGAACACCAACGCGGAGAAAAGAGGCTTAACGGGTGAAGCATTAACTAAAAGTAGATGCTTACTGAAAATACAACGCTGAATGGAGGGTATGAGTAGTTGTATTTGCGATGAGACGGGATGTTGTCTTCAGGTCATGCGTAAAACGAGCTCCGGGAATGTATGCACGCATGTACTGAAGACAAGTCACGTGTGATCACGATTACTTCTGCTATTGCCCTTGTTTCACTTCTTCCTCACGTTTCTTTATAACCGCCCGTGGTTAATTTGCGCTTCACTTGTTCAGTCCAGTTTATCCTGGTTCTGTCGGTGTCCATGTTCTTTACCGATAGCGCAAGAATGATAGATAACAGTCACCTGGGCTCGCAATTCGCTACACTCGGAGTTCCGCAATTACTCAGGACTAAAACGCGGCAAATTGCGCATCCAGTATTGAATTTCGCCTGGATCATCTTTCTTTTTAGCGCCTCCAGAGAGGAAATTGTGCAGTGAAGTTTCTATGCGTGCTTCTTCCAGCGCGGCACGATCCGTGACGAAGAGAAGTCGAGATGCGAGCGAGGGAGGGAGAGCGCGTTGCACTCACGGTCCAAGTTTCGGACGTCGAAGCCCTGGACGAAACGGCTGCCGTCCTCGCAGGAGACCATGGCGCAGGAACTCCCCCCTTCGGGCTCGGGCGTCACACGGTTGGTGGAAAGCGGCACGTCGCCGGCTCTGCCTCGGCCAGCAGCCCGCGACAGTCCGTTTCTCCCCGAAACCTCGAAGAGCTCCGTGGCGCCTGATGCAGAAACTTCGGCACGGATTCCAAGAGTTGTAGTCGCCCGCCTTGCGAGAGCGCCCGCGCACGCAACAGGTCAGAAACGACTCACGCCAACCTGCTGAGCGTCGCGCCAGGAACTCGGTGTAAGCGAGCTGATGGCACGCGCGGCCGCAGAGTTTCGACCGTCACGTGACGCTCATGTGCGCTTCATGCGGTTGCTGTGGTGACAGGTCGCACACGGTCGGCGTCACTCGATGGCCACCAGCGGCCGAGCGGTGGGCGCCGACGGGACGGGCCGCGCTGTCCGGTGGTGAACAGTGCGACCGTGCGCCGAGTCGCTGCCGGGGCGTAGACCGTCTTTCTGCGATTGCGTCCGGGTGAGGTCGTACAGTGGTGAACAGCAGGGAATTGTTTGTAATGCACACAAAGCTGTACAAAGGAAGTGACAGGAGAGAAAGTAAACAGACTGCTTCTTTTCAATTCCCGCTTTTCTTTTTTTTTTTCTTTTAACAATGGCTATTTCTGGCCTACTATCCCGAATTTTGCGTGCTTCCGCGCGATCTTGCCCAGTAGGACACAGCAAGCCAACCTATTTAGCAAATAACTGACCCACAAAATAGTGCCAGTGAGCCCACCTGTGTGATGGCTAATGAAAAATTATATCATGGCATAGAAAACGTACACCGAAATGTAATGTCGGCTCATAGGAGTCTGTAAAGCTCACATATCTCTAAAAGGAAGAACGCAGGGACGGTTTTTTTTTTTTTTTTTTTTTTTTTTTTTTTTAAGGTAGGTCACCACCTTCGAGAACAAATTTCTTATTTTTGTTTATATTGTTTTTTTATTTATTCATATTGTTTTATTATTGTTTTTATATATTTATATGTTTATATTGTCTATATTTGTTAAAGTTATATTACCCTATCTTGGCCCGTTGGATGTAGGCCGATTCATGGTCAATACTCCAGAATGGATATGTGCCCCTGGGAACAGAATCCTTAAATGTATTTAAATATGTGGCGTCACTTCTCCATACATGCTTCCCTCGACAAGTATCATGCATCGCCTTAGTTCTCGGGACAGTCGACGTCTCACATCCGCCACGTTGGTTGTTTGAATGTGGACGTAGCTTGCGAACATCGTAATACACAAACGCAAGCAATACGAGAGATTAAAGTTGTCGCCGGTGCACTGCGCAAACATAAACATTGCATGGAGTTACATGTTGCATAGGATGAAAAAGAACACAATTGTACACATCGCACTTAGTTGTATAGCATTGAGTTAACCGCTTCACTGACCCTTCGCTTCGCATAGATTTCACCTGTGCGTTGGATCTGCATACATTTTTCCCCTCCATTAACGATGCCAACCGCGCGTAATCATACGCCATCATGTTAAGGAATATTCACTCAGTGACAAAATCTGCCTTACGGAAGAGAAAGAAAAAACTGATTGCAATTTACAGGCGCCTGATATTATTTTTCTTTCATATATGTATATATATAACTATGGAATGGAATTCATTATTATCTACACTGTTTTCGACTAAAATACTACAATTCATGACTAAAGCGCCAAGTCGAAACTTACCAAAACGCAGCATCACAAACAGCTTCGATGTTATGGATTGTTTCATCATAAAGTCTTTAGCAAAACAACTCGCACCACTTAAAATAAAGCTTCTGGGAATTGCTGTCACCTTTCACATATGACACACGCCAGGTAACGTAATTAAGGCTTTAGCGGAAACTAAAGATCTTGAACCTAATGTGGTCTGTGCCTGAAACCGGGTATAGTATCTTAGGGAAACTCCGATCTTCACGTGCTTCCCTTTGCCGCCATTCTTCATAATACTGCAGCTACAATTCCGGCATATGGTATAAGGATTTTAAGGAATGAGCCGTATCCGCTTGGAATGTCTCGAGTCGAAATAAAAGAGCAGTCTTCCCTTCGTTCTCGTGTATAACTCCTTCTCCTCACGGCGTCACCGTATATACGCATGCACGGTGAAAAATTTTCGCCTAATGCAGGCACTGGCCGGCAGTCAGTACAGCGACACCAGAAAGTCGTTGCTGCCTCTCCACCTCCTCCTCAACCATCCTGTCAACCAATCGTTTCGCGTGCCTACGGTCCCGACTAGATACTGCGGTGGTTGAGTGTGACAACACGTACTATAGCGCCGTTCTGTCGAGACCATTCGTCGCATCTCCGGAATTCCCAAATAGAAATATACTATTTCCTGCATCGACCACGGGCAAAACAGTATACACTCGAGGTTTCGCGTAAGACGAGGGTAACAAACCTTATCTATGTGAAAGCGTAGTGCTGAATGGAGAAATTTGTAATGCTTTCATATAGTCACAGTAGGCTCATAGAAATACGTGCTCCAGTTCCCCGTGCGATCCCCTTCACAGTGTACGAAGCCGACAACAATTGAAAACATAAATAGGAGACACGTAGGTGGAATGTTTTTTTTTTTCTTTTTTTTTTTAGCCACCTTCGAATATTTTCACCTATTCTATATACTGAAGCCAAAGTGGAAAATAAAAAATGAAATTATACTCCGACAAGTCGGTCTGAACGTACGTACAACGTCGGGTAGCCCTGGAAGTAACAGAAGCAACACGAACAAAGGCCTTGTCAGCAGAACCCATGTGTGTATGAAATGTCTCTGTTACGTCCCTCGTGTTTTGCATGACGCTAAGCTCTCCGGCTGCGTTGCCTGGAGGCTGTCGCCAGCGGGTGACGCAAGCCCAGCAGGCAGGTATAATACGCGCACCGGTTACAAGGCCGGCTGACTAGGTGCGGGCTCGATCGCATCGATGTATCGACGCGAGGCAAAAACACGGCGTCGTGTTTGCTCCGGGGTGCATGAAGCCAGGCTTCGCATTTACGCACCGCTCCCGTTTGGTACGATCGACCGGCCCGTGCTTTCTGCAGTCCTATAAACATTGATGTGTCGACGGGAACGCTTCGCTCATTTTTTGAACGTGACGTTAATACATATTCGTGAGCAGTGACGGGCGCTTTGTTTGTGTTTAATGTTTTCTTTTCCCTAGAACACCTGTCTGACAACAACGATTAATTTAAATCTGTGAGCGAATCCGTAAGATAGTGGGGCAGCTGCGGTAGCTAGAAATAGCGACAAAATAGACAGCGAGACATCTATAATGACAGACAATCTGAGAAGACAGCCTGGATCAAAATTCTCACCTGTTGTGTGCGTGAAGCAGCGCACTGAACAGGATAAAGCGGAGAGACACCAGAATATACACGAGACTCACTGCTCTGGTGGCAGTTGTTTGAACATATAACAGGGGCCGTTGTAATGGCAATGAAGTTCAGTAATGTGGAAAGTTGGGCGAGTTGGGGACTCATACCGTGTGGTGAAGATTCTTGTGTCTCTCCGCTTTGTCCTGGTCAGTGCGCTGCTTCACCCACACGGTACGATGATTAGTCACCAACTCGCCCAATTTTCCACATTACTGAAATTCTGACCTGCTACTCAGCATTGCGGAAGGGGCGTCCTGTAGTAAAATGTCGAAGTTTGGCCCGAAATGCGAAGCATCGATTGCGATAGCAAACTAGTGGACAGCTATACGAAGTAAGGATAGTAGTTTAATCGGCGGTATAAACTTGTAAACATAGGCGTATATTAACTAAATTAACAAGCATGGTGTCACGCGCGCACAAGCAAACATGAACGCATCTCACTCGATGACCGCGCTTACCGCGGTCATCCGCGGTAAGCGCGGCAGCAGCAGCGAACTAATTGACCTTCGTCCCCCTGCTCACATCAACGCGAGCTAAGCCGCGAAAACACAGCGCAGGAAGGAAGGACTCTGCCCCCGCGGCAGATGGCTTCCAAGATACAGCCGCTCGTGTGGCAGCGCGGGGCGTCGTACGCGGCCTCCCCCCCCCCCTCCCCCGGGCCCTTCCCCTGGAGCCTTGCGGCCCGGCTGGCACGCGCGATCGCTCGGAAGGCGCAGAGTAAAACGCCCCCCCCCCCCCTCCCTACCGTCCCTTCTGAGCGTTGCGCGCGACTGAAAGACGGCGCGCTTGCTTCCTGCTTCCGCCCTTGCGTGCGCGAGATTGAGCCGCGATCGCCGGCTCACCCTCGCACGCTTTCACTCGCACGTGGAGCATACTGCGCGCGGTGATGATATTCTCACCCGTGGAGTTTATACGGAACCTCACAGCGACGTCGACGGTGACGCCGACGGCATAAATGCGCCTGGAGTATCCAAATAATTGAATAAAAAATTACAGGGACGTTTCACTGCGTGAAAGCGGGTGACGCGCAGACATATGGGTGCCATAGCGCGCACGAAGCTATCGGCCCTCGGTACGCCGAGTCTGTCCGCGACGCAGATCGCTTTCAAAATAGGGCTCGCGCGGCCGCGCCATACGCAGCAGCCGCCGGAGTAGGCGATGACCTATTTTACCATTCATTTCTTGCTGTCAGGGCGGAAACCTAGTAACAAGCGCGGATTCGGATATAATTCGCCGGATTACGGCTCCTTCGTACTTTCCTCGGCGCGCGATTCTCTTCGCCACCTCCAGGCGCCTTCTTCCTTGGGCGCTCGCTTCCTTCGCGGCTTCAAACATCCCATCGTCGATTTCACTGGCAGCGGGCCATATACGCTTGCGCGTAAAAGAAAACTACAGAAAACTGTCGATGATTAAGATGAAAATGGTAGTTTGAGCGAATATAAACGGCGAAGACTCTTCAAAGTCTCAAATCCAAACCACTCTGGCGCAATAATTTGACATTAGTCTTTAGAATATCACGCCAACGAGAAGGATCCGGCCAATCAGACAGAGGTCGTTTGATGAATTTTTACAAAAGTTGCTCGCATGAAATGCTGCTCGCAATGTTGAAGCTAAATCTGTAGTGCTCCCACGTTTCGCTGCAAACTCGTCCAACCCTTTTTCACTCCAACGGCTGTACGTATACCGTACAACCGGTATTTTTTTTTTTGTTGAGCGGTACGTATACCGTACCGCTCAACAAAAAAAAATATAAAGACACAGCGCAAGATACGTACAGTGCGCCAGAGCTCTGGTGACCGAACACCATATGTATTGAAATCGTATCTCACACCATGTTATTTAAACTTTTTTTTCTTGCAACCGCTAGGCTAACGTTAGCCGGGACGCTCTTTGTATGACCGACGCAGTACTCGGCTCCGAAAAAAAAAATCCGAGGGCACCTAAGCACTTATGAGTTGTGAATGCGAAAGCATTAATGTCCAATTAAACGCCGCTGCAGAGCAGTCCTTCGAGTTTTGCGCTGCGAGTAATGTACCATAGCGGTACGTGCGGCCCGAGCCAGCAAGCCACCGACCGCGTCGGTGAAATGCGGCGTCGCGTCGCATACGGCGTCGCATCGCCGTATCTGCTCCGTCGAGGCGCGCTGGTGACGCAGCGTCGCGGTGATGCCCTTTCCCCTCCTGCAACACCTGGCGCGCTATTGAAGCAGCAGGTGTTCCGATTCGCCCGCTCTGGTCCCTCGCGACGCGCTCTTGACGTGGCGTCGCAGCCAATGAGAATTTAGGTGCCTTTTCGCTGCTACAGACGCCACCGGTTTTTTCGCTCAGGGGGCCATTTGATGCTTTCGCGTCAATATAGGAAAAGAACTGTTCCTTAGCTCACCGCGATGTGCATGAAGCGCAGCCTCCATTCTGTAGCCGGGAGACTTCCGAGTGTGGCCTCTTATTTTCCGCGCGGGTGAAGATTACAACATGAGCCATAATTCAACCAAAGCGACAGATTGAAGACTATATGAAACCACCTCGTACATGGCCCCGAAATAAACTTCAGTGGACTCGAATGTGCTTAAGCAATCTCCTTTATTTCATCTTCCTGCAACCCCGATACTTGTAACGCTTTGTTTCGTACATGCTCTATTTCATATGCTCCATATTGACCGTACCCACGGAAACATTGGCGATTGACCCCTTGGTTCCAAATTGCCCTCAGATCCGCCTTAAAGGAGGCGTCTCATATACATATACATGGCGCGAGAATTCGGCAATCGTTACGCTGAGAGGCGGGAAGGTCACACGTAATTGGTGGGCACGAAATGATGGTTATGCGTCAAAATATAAATCAAAAGTTCTATACATGCCCAGCAAGCGCTAAGTGGTATCGTTTCTTCACCCGAAAAGAACATCATGTAGAGCCGGTAAGCAGTTCTGCCATCAAGGTCAGAATTGACCCAGCGTCTTTCGAGGACGTCTTTAAGCGCAGGTTTCTGTGTAGGGTTTGAGCCCACTCACCCATTGCCGACATGGTTTTCGCCGAATGAATGCGTGCACGTCATATTTTGCCATCCTCCATGCAACGAAACACACACCGATGGACTGAAAGCACGCGATGCTATTTACCTTCCGCGGGTCTTGCATTACCAAAGCTAACTAGTATTTTTTTTATTAAGGACACTGTCTCGAAAGGAAGCCTAACTATAACCTTCATGATTAGGCAGCTTAAAGCCAAGTGGCTAAATCACCTAGTGTCGCCTCCTTCAAGGTCTTCACACCTCCTATTTCAGAGGGAAGAGAACCTCTACTTAATCGGGAACATAAATATAAATCCCGCAGCTGAAGGCGCGATCGAGCTTCGTAATACAGTGTCCGTTCGTGATAAAAGGGTCATTATTGTTTGAATACATTTGTGCCAAACAAGGACAAAAGTGTGCACAAACGCACACCTTGGATTACCAGAAAGATTATTCATCTAAAAACAGAAACTAAAAGTAGCTAAAATGACTACTCCTAATTCTATTGTCATTAATTATATTAAAAACGGTCTCACGCGTGCAGTGTGTGATTCTAAGATTTTTTTAAATTTAAACAAGATTAGCCAACTTCACGAAAAATGAACCGAAAACATTTGGGGATTTCTTAAGTGGGGATACTAAGAAGCACGTGACGCAGATTTAGGTTGATGGAAACTTTGTTACAGATCAGAGGGTTATTGCTTAACATTATAACACTTATTTTACTGGTGTTTCTTTTTTTAGTCAAGTACATACTTGAAGTACGTCATAGGGAATTTTCAGCATCCGTAGTTGATTTAATTTCCTACCACGGTGCACTGGCGATGCTGTTAAACCTGAACACAAAATTCTCTTGTGGTCCCGATGGTTTACAGGATAACTTTATTCACCGTTATCTCACATTTAACGCTAAGTTTCTTGTAATAGTGTTTCGGTGTTCATTGATAACTGCGAGGCTGCCAAATGAATGGAAGACAGCGTAATTTATACTGCTTTTTTTAAAAAGGTGACACCTTATTAATGGAAAATTATCACCCAATATCCTTAACATTTTTGTCATAAATTATTGGAACATGTTATAGCCAAACGCGTAATGAAATTTCTGGAAGAAAACTCCATACTAACAAGCTTACTACATGAATTTAAAAAAGAAGCTTTACAGTTAAACAACTGGTTAGGGTAGTTCATTCATTTGCCGCATGCATTGATAATAATAGAAAAATTGACCCGATAGGTTAGGCTTTAACAAAGCCTTTGACAGAGTTGTTCCTAAAACATTGCTCAATAAGCTCATAAATAATAACTTTCCTGACATTTTAATTTCCTGGATTTAGGATTATCTACATAATCGAACGCAGTTTGTTTCAGTTGATGGTAGTAATTCCCGTTGTCTTTCTGTAACATCAAGTGTACCTCAAGGAAGTGTTCAGACCCCCTTGTTGTTTTTACTATACTATATAAACGACATTTATCACGAAGAAAGGGGAACCGAGGGGCTCGATTTTGTTAATTTGTGGTCATTTATCACTATAGTTACTCCTGGAGCTCAAATTGGATTATTCGCGGATGGTGTTGTTTTAGTTCGTGAAATCACAAGTGTTCATGATCACCTTGAATTATACTCAAGCTAATGTACTTATAAGTAGTGCACAAATTTTGGCATGACAATTAACACCGATAAAACTGTTTATCTTTGCGTAACCCTCAAGAAAGCTGAATTTAGATGTACAGTACCTGTAAGCTGACATCTTTTCTTTTGAAACAGGTTAATAATTAGAAGTACCTATGAGTGACAATAATGAATGACCTCTCTTGGAATCAGCATATTGACAACATTTGCTCCTCGGCTTTCCGCAAACTTTATTACTTAAAACACTTCGAAATTCTTCTCCTATAACGCTAAACTTCTTGGCTATTTACACATTCATACGACCTAAGCTTGAATATTCGTCTATTGTTTGAGATCCTTATACTATAAGCTCAACTTTAAAAAGCTCGAAAGAATTCAGTGAGAAGCTTTCAGGTTTATCTATTCTAAATTTAAACACCCTGATTCTCCTACTGAACTCATGAGTACTAACAACATCGAACTGCCGAAATCGAGAAGAAAGTGTCGTTTGAACTTTTTTGAGCTTACTTGAGCTAACAGTAAATTGGCTCACACACACACAGTTTCTTTCCCCATTGTCTAAAAGACCTACAAGTATCCGACTAGAATAACCCAACGGAATCTTATAACGCATAGTATGAATAGATGCGGATCATTTTTGTATTATTGATCGTTTTTTCTGATACTACCATGTTTTCTCTATAACACAGATATATTGTTATTCTGTTGCCCGTCCGGGTTGGACCAGTTTGGTCTGCAGTGTGTAACAAATAACAAACAATTAAAATGGACAAGCGTCCTTGGTAGTGGCGCTAGACATTGAACGTCAGCTGCGTTAAACCGAGTACGAATACGACTTGTTGTTTCGCAAAGTTGCTGCATACCCCATCTTAAATGTATTGAACCGCTCTTCCAAATTCGCTCCACAGGGTGCATATCAGAAGAGGATTTGTAGCGTAAAGCCCAAACTCCATGAGAGCGGTTTAGGCGACGAGCGACAGCTTCGGGGGACGAAACGGGCCGTCGCGAGAACAGATCGCTCGCTCTTGCCGCTCGATCGCTCGGTGATGGAAATGTAGACCAATCTAGACTTCGTCGCTAGTCGCCCGAAAGTACTATGAGAGACTAGCCAATAGCGCGAAGTCGGAACAGGGTGTACATCAGTGACATACTAACGGTTGTCGCACGAAACGAGCAAAGGACGGAATTTTGATACGTGCAAGGACAAAAAAAAAAAAAAGAGCCTACTGCAAGACCTTCAGAAATATTTTATGCTGCTCTGTAGAGCAAAACAAGCCAACTTAAATTATTAGAGCATGCGTCCCGCCTGTTTCAGTGTGTATCTGCTGCCCTCATACCCACAACACTGGGTAGACGTCGTTCGCGTGGGGTTCGACTGGTAGGCGGCGAGCGGACGCGACAGCTATCTCCATCGCGTCGCTTGACGCCGTCGCGTGCAAGATGGCTTGCATTGGATATATACTTGACGCCTCTCTGGTGATATTTTGGATTCATGATTAACTATGTAAATCGCTGCGCAAGTGAGCAGAGGCTGCATGTCGATGCAGCTGGTATAACTAAATCCTTTCGAGATGCGGCAACGTACGCATGGGACAACGGCGACATATTGAAGTGCGAGCCAACAGCTCATGATTGTTTCGCACGGCCATTAAACGGCGCGCAGTCGCGTGCCGTGTATACATACTCGGCGTCTCTTGTTTGCTCGCCGCCGCGCTAGACGGCGGCGGCGGCGAGCGACTAGCCGCGAGAGAACAATCGCTTAAGGAGTATAATACAAAGCTACTCTCGCGGAGGATGAGCGGACCAGCTGTGCCAGACGGCCCATCCATCACGGTCGGAACAATCCCTGCCACGTGCCCCCCCCCCCTTTCGCGGGCAGGGCGCAACTTTTCGGCCAGGCTGCAGAAGCAACAGCGGCGGCGCAGTGTACCGGCTCGCCGAACCTGGCTGCTCCTGCGGCGAACAATACATCACCTCCTTTTCAGCATCCATTGCCGCGCCACCGCGCGTGCAGTCACCGTCAGCGCGCTGCCTCCCCCTCCACGAAGCATCTTCGACAGCGGACCCTCCCCGCTCGATCGATTTCCTCCGCGTGATGTCCTTGTCATGATCGCAGTCAATGCGTGTAGTAGCCGCTGTGATGCTCTGTACACCGTCGGCTGCAGAGTGGCCTTTTAAAGTCCACTCGTAGTACCGATTCTCCTGGAGAGTACGGTCGCTTCCGAGAAGCAACAGGCGAGGCCATGCGCCGTCATGTCCTCCTCTCAGTCGTCTCGTTCCTCGCCGCGAGCACTATAGTATTTGAGGGTGGGTGTTTCCTTTCGTTTTGGCATCCTTACGTCTGAGGCTATGAAATCAAAGTAAGGTAAAAGGAGAATAGCTAGTATTAATGTGTCACCCTTTCAGTGCATATTGGGGGGTTCGAAGCAGACAAGGAAAAGAAACACAGGCGACTCGAAGAAAAATAACTCTGTCAAAAAAGGACTAGGACGCGAACACTGCAGCACGAGGATAGCATATGGGCATGAGCATGGAACACGATACAATTAAAAAAAAACATTACGTGTGTACAGCACTTTATAATTCTGTCTTCAGCACGTTCACCAGGTGCGCTCGGCCCCTAGCTGTAGCACACTCTTTAGTCCTGGTCGACATACAGGGTCCACTCGCGTACTTTGTGCCGATCATGCAACGGTGATGGCGAGGCGTCAACGTTGGCACCAGTGGCGCGGTCAGCAATGCAGCCGCCGCCAAGCTGCCAGCACCAACTCTTCAACGGCCCGATGGCTTCGGCAGCAGAATGACCCTCCGTGAACACACGCGCCGCTCAGGCACGTCCCTGTCTGAAGCCGTTCGGGAACAAGACAACAGGGCGCGTACACAAGCACGGCCCAGGCATGGCAGTGGCGAGGACTTCAAATGGCAGTATCACAGGGGCATTTGGAGCAACCTCTTCAAGTTCCAGCCTCGATCCGCCGTCAACCTCGTAACACTTGATTATAATTATAATTATTAATTTATTATTATTACTAGTAGTAGTAGTAGTAGTAGTAGTAGTAGTAGTAGTAGTAGTAGTAGTAGTAGTAGTAGTAGTAGTAGTAGTAGTAGTAGTAGTAGTAATTTCAGACACAGGAACATACCCACAGCTTTGCATTCGATCAGAAGCAGGCGGTAGTACGTTCCTTGCCGCTCAGAGGTCACACTGTGCGACCTCGCATCGCGTTACGTGTGACACGAGTGTTCTT
Organism: Dermacentor silvarum; assembly: GCF_013339745.2. Classification (NCBI taxonomy): domain Eukaryota; kingdom Metazoa; phylum Arthropoda; class Arachnida; order Ixodida; family Ixodidae; genus Dermacentor; species Dermacentor silvarum. The sequence continues at coordinate 107,898,021 of NC_051154.1, read as the reverse complement.
AAATCTTCCGCGTATCATTCAAAAGGCCAAGGAAATGAAAACTTACTTTCTCTGGTGTCGTCCACTTGTCACGATGTTGACCATATCCAATGTGCCACGCCTCAGACATTTCTATTGCACGCCAACTTCAGTGGGACTCAGCGCTCAAAACACCACTGCTCGCGAGAAACTCTTGTTGCTTCTTTATGATATTTAATTGAGTGGCTACTTCCCCGTCATATGCCATGTAGCGGCTACCTGCAGTACGTGAGAACACATGCGCTTAAGTCACCAACTTGGCCATGAAGAGCGAGAGAGACTCCTTAATGTAAACTGTAGAAGTTTGCCTGGCGGGACGCCTAGCTTGCTACTCCAGATGAATGCGATGATAAACGATCATACGGCACTTAACACACACATGACGCAAACACACAGCACAACATACAATAATATGATATCTAGTTGAGAACACTGTCTCTCAGAAAAGTGAATAGAGCCTTCGTAGGTCAAGTCCATCGTCCAGTTGTAGCTGAATCTGTTTACCCTGAGGCACATTTAATGCGGTCATTAGGACGGTCATTTGCACTGCAAAGAAGTAGCGATTGCAGATTAAGTGTGATATGCCCATTCGTACATTCCACGCAGGGCTCCGTGGCGATTCTATCCGCTCAGTTTTACACAAGAAGGATGGACCGAAGTATAGTCCGAATTGATGCACACTGCTGCTCCAGGTTGGTCCAGATAGCACACTGCGAGCGTCACGCAAGATAAGATACTGATAAACCGTCCCTTCTAGAAAAAAAATATTATAATTCACTCGGAGGAGTTGTGTCCTGAAACAGCATGACAGTCAGCGTGTGTGTTGTCCGCAATACCACAATGAGAGGGAAGCCACTGCAGTGTAACATGGTGCAGCAACCCACAGGCATTGGTGTGAAAACAGTTGACGTCGTTGATGAGCTGGTCATTAGCGGATGGCGACTTCAGGGAAATAGGGCTGCGCGTAAGTCGCAGTAGATCCTCCTGCTGAAACATTATTTTCTTGAGTTGTTTGTTTGTTTAATAACTGCACACCGATGGGAAGGTAGGCTACATAAGAGTTGGCTATCCCAATACACAGTTGAGAATTGCGCACACACATGTTACAAACAAACAAATATATATCACCAGTCACAGTTAGCCACTCTGCTTGGTCTCCTTCGGTAGAGCTACCTGTACTACATTGCCTCTACCGAACAAACCTGAAGACCTTGGAAGCAAGGCAAGCGAGAATATCGATGATATGTCTTGGCCTCTCGCGAAGCACTTCAACTATGGACACGCTAGCCGAAAGCAGGCGCTGGCTGCCTTAGTGTGTAGTTGAAAGCTTCACGCAGTGCAACCAGCTCTGTGCCAGTGCTGAAGGTCGTATGGCTCAGCTTTGTCGAAATAGTAGTGCCTGTTGACGAGAACCCACACAGCTATAGCAGATTAAGTTGGTATTAAACAGTCGTCGATGTAGACATGTCAACATTGTTCATAGCAACCTGAGATGTGTTTGAGGTGCAAAATGCTTCAATGCTGTCATGGTGGTTCTTGATGGGCTCTTTATCCCTAGAACAGTCGCAGTGATTGTCCAGGCAGACAACTTCTAAAGGGGTAGTAAAAGCACCGAAGGACTCTGGTATCTAGGCGGAAGCGGGACCTTATGTGATGCGTATAGTTGCGCTTTTAATGTGCAGTGTACATGAACATGCACATGAACGTGCGTACTTGCACCCGCTCTGTTTCTCTCTTCTCCCTCCTTTCTAAGTCATTCTTTCCTTGTAGCACTAATATGTATTCCTTAGTATTCAATCAACTCGCCCGGAAACAAATTTTATTGTATATGAATTCTTATTTAAGGCGCGTGCATATGGTTCGCTTTACCTGGTTTAGCTTTTTTGTTTCTCTTGCATATTGTGTGCGTATTTCTCAACTGTGTATTGAGATAGCTTGTTCTTATGTAACCTACCTGCCCATCGGTGTGCAGTTATTAAACAAACAACAACTTCAGAAAATAATGTGCCAGAAAGAGCATCTTCTGGGACTCTGGCGACATATCGTACCCGAGCCGAACTGACTCCTGCGCGAGCATAAAATTGGTAACCAGAGGCGCCTGCTCTCTGCTAGCGGGCCCACAGTTGAAGTGCTTCACGGGAGGCCAATGCATATCATCAGTATTATTGCTTGCATTGCTTCCAAGGTCTTCGGGCTTGTTCGGGACAGACAACGCGGAACAGATAGCTGTATCGAAGGAGACCAAGCAGAGCGCGTGACTGACTGGTAAGAGACGGTATCTGGGTGCATTCTGTATACTTTCAGGGCATATTTTCAGGGCATATTTCCAAGAAGACTGCTGCGTGCGCCCATCCTTGAGCCATCTAAGCTCACTTGTTCAACCGTGTTACAATTTCCGACGACATCGCGAATGGCCAAACAGCAAAGTATTCCCTAAACATGTATGAGTGCGTTATATGGCCATTCTAGTTGCAATATTTTGTACTTATCATGAGATTCGTCATTGAGCTCCAAGTGTGAAGCACCTGTTAATTTAAAACATTTAAGACGAACAGGGGCAGGCGCTTCCATCGTTCTTTCTCGAATGATGAAGCCACTATGTAGGGAGGGAGCACTTCCGGCACATTTCACATTCGTCTTCCCATTCGATTGTTTCAACTGCCACAGTCAATTTCATTATGCGCGCGCCTTAAGCCCGGCGACCTCTTAGCAGTCGCAAGCGTACACTTCCGGAAACATTGAGAGTATATCCGCCCGTGGTGCGAAGAGAAAGATGGGAAATAACGCTTAGAAAGAGGTGCCAGAGTGCGGGAGACAACTTGCTCTGGCTTAACTGCTTCTCCCACCTCGTTTCGAAGCGGGATGCGCCGCTACGTTGGAGCTATTAATCTTCTTCCTCTTTTGTGGCCGAGACAGCGTAGCATGTGAAGGAGGATGCGAATGGCGTCGCACTCCTTTCATGCTGTGCTAATAAGCTCGGATGTGAAGGGGGCGAAGAAAGATGATATTCGTGTTTACACGTCTTATACTGCGTATAAATGTATGCGAATGTATGACATCTAATTCATGTGAGCTGCGTTCATTAGACGCTGCGGAATACATGACGTACGATAAAAATGGGCGTAAGATGTCCTTTCTACGCGAGCCTCCTTGATAATATCTTATATGCCCTGTCGTCCACAACCAGCACCAAGCCTGCGGCTTAACGAGCCGATATGGTCAAGAAAACATTCTGGTTGCTGGTGGCAATGTGACTTAAGCAAAGCCGCATGTAATTCATCATTAGCTTTACAATTAGTCAACATATTCATTTGATTATTGATCCCGATTATTATTTATTTAAATAATATGATGCAGTTCTGAAACACTCGGTATAACAATAAGTAAGACAAGGGGCGTGCGCGACGACTTGGTCATTTTCCGATAACAAAAATTTGACTAATCATTGTCTCGTCCAGTCGGGAATCATCATGACACAGTTGCACCGACAAGATGAAAAAAAAACGCACTAGCTGTGTAAAAGAACAAAATACATGTTGGCTTCACACGAGAGCTTTGTTCACAACAGCAGAAGTTTACAGTAAAAAAAAGTATAAAACAGGTGGCGCAGACAGCGCGCCTAAGCAGTCGGTAGGTACCGTCGTCTCCATTCAGCGTCTGTGCAATCGTGTGAATGGTCAGTGGTTCCAGATTAATCAGTTATCTCTCCAGCTGTCATAAGAAAACAATACCCTGCTCCTTGACCGTAATGACTACATGAGCCTAATGCAGTCCTTGCTTAACGCCACCAACACTTATACCCCTCTCTACACGAATCCGACGCCTAAGGTACGGAGGGATTTACAGAAGGTACTTGGTGACGTTTTCTTGCGCGTCCCTCTTGAGCACAAGTCCATCTAGTTCTCACTGTTATGTCTTAATGGATCGGCCCCGGCACTGAAGATACATGAGTGACGTCCCTATGCACCCTATCGTTCATGATAGGGATATAGTTATAGTTACAGTTAAATTCCGGTTTCCGCCGTAACTCAAGTCACCCTCCCCCATCAGTTAACTTATTGGCTTTGGTTACATATGTCCTCCCTAAGTTCAAATACGTCTGCTCTGTGTAGGATCCTTATCAACATAACCTATCTAATACAATTTAATGAGTTCATAATTGCGTAGCCTAGTTTATTTATTGATGCGAAAGCGTCAAATAACCCATTGAGCGAAAACTCCGGCGTCTGTCGTCTGTAGCAGCGTAACGGCACCAAAATCCCATTTCCATTTTCTGCGACGTCACGTCACGAGCGCGCCTCGACGGAGCAGAGCAGGCGAGAGGGTCCACCTCCTATCTCGTTAGCGCGTCAGGTGTTGCGTGGGGGGAAAGGTCATCTCGGAAGTAATACAGTACTACACTACGTTAACAGTAATACAGTACAGTAATACAGTACGTTAACAGACCACATTACAGAGGTACGCAACAAAATATTATACGAAAAGCTCAAGCACATAAACCACACAGAGCTCGCTTTATAAGCGTTGATGCTGCGTATACGTCTTTAGAAACTGTACACTTCCCAAATTACGTTCAAATTAGTGATGCTAGTGCGATGCCTTAAAGCAAGTGCTGTATACAAAGCAAGTCCGCGTTAGAACGCGATCTTAATGAATTAACCAACAACACACTCTCAATACGCGCCAAGCCGTAGTAAATGCGGCACGAAAAAATACAATTTTGGCGAGACGGTGGTCAATTTCGCCAAGGCGTTCTTCGGGGAAAACGAGCAGGGAACGCACTTAAGCGCGCATACTGTACAGTGCCTTCGAAACCCTCATTGATCAACTTAAGATTGCATAAAGTCAGGGCAACTTGAGATCTGTAATGGTCGGTCGTTACACAGCAAATATTCGTAGATACGTCACGTGTTTTAGCTCATTTCGAGCTGGCTCTGTGGGGAAAAGAGATTCATTCTTTATTAGGTCAAACATTAATCACCGCAGGAGCCACGAGGCGACAAAATCGTTTCGGAGAGAAGATATATGGGCGTCCGCTCCGGAGCCCCTAATACTGGGAAACCATTACTTCCACCGTCCCCTCCCCTGGTTACATTACCGTGTTTTCTTTGTGTTTTTTTTTTCATGAAAACATAAAATTATCGCTGGAAATCTTTAAAAGTAATTGCGCAATTTTGTCGTCTCAGAAATAATTACGAGGTACAGCTTGATTTGTTTCTTTTTTCTGTCTTTCTTTCTACTGACTCTCGCTACTTTTCCGTTCGTCTCTTGTTCCTTTTTACCTCGCTCCTCGCATAATTCGCGGCTACAGAAGGACACACAACTGGGCACCAAGAACGTCATTTCTCAAATCGCGACCGATGGAGCGGGCAAACTGAAAATAAAATGTAAACCTTCAACTGGAAGCAAATGTGCATACATATATACATATGAGAAAGTCGTACGCCAGGTACTAATTTTTACATGCTCTACTCCCATGTAGCTGTGGAGCGAAAAGAGAGCGGCCGCAGAGAAAAACAAGGGCACTCTGTTTGCCCCTTTTTGCGCGAGGAGCTTGCTGATTGTGTTGTTGATAACGATCACTAAGTCGCGACTCGAAGTTGATATTTGTCTGCAATGATTGTCTCTCCGGGGGAAACCACAAACTCTTTTCGGTGCAGTCACTGTATATTTTTTCTCTGTTTTTGGCGACGTCGTACCGCGTCACGCATTTTACACAGCAGATAAATCATACCTCAAATGTCACGTGCTCGCCGCTTGAACGCGACATTAAACAAGGAGCGTGCCTTCGCCCGCATGTAACTTGCCCGAAGGCATGTGTAACATGCCCGAAGGCATGTAAAGTCTATAGGACAAGCAACTCATGCGCACGCACGCACACATGCACGCACGCACAGATAAACGTGTGTGCGTGTGTCCTGTTCCTCCTGTGTGTGTGTCCGTGTGATTATTGCACTACAGAAAACTATTTTTGTTCTGACATACAAAAAAAAAAACATTATATTACAACATTACAACTTTCATCTATTAGCTACAGTACCCATTGGTCTCTCAAAGGGCCGCTTACAGCGGAGACAGTCGGCAAGAAGTTACAAGAACACTGATAAAGAATCGCGTTTTCTTTTCTTTTTTCCCAAATGTGTGACCTAAATTCTATGGTGTAGACAGATTTATTTGCATCAAATGTACCAGCACGGCGTTACGCGACCATTATTGCCCCTGTATGGCAATAAACTGTTGGATGCAGTAAAATAAAGAAGCAGTCATCACCGTCAGCGGTCAAGGAAGTAAGAAATACGTAACTGTGCTCATCAACTCCACTTTTTTTTTATTGTCCATAGTATGCCACAGAATTGCTGTAATGAGCATAAGACCGGTAAGATCAGTGATCGTTTCAAGATAGCAAAGGTGCAGTCATAAATTCCGCAGCAAACACTGCAATGTGACGACACTATGTGCATTACGGAAACGGTCCAATGACGGCGCAGGGACTTTTTGACGTAACCAGTCAACAACATATGCTGTCCCCATTGCCAGATAGTATGCAGATTTTTCCAGCTAACTTTAGCCATGGTTTTAAAGATACGCTGGGGCGGTATAGGTGGGCGCGACAAAAAGATGGTTGTTGGCCCCTCTATATCGGGCAAGGCCTACTATTTCTTGTGATCAGTTTATTTGCATGATTGTTCAAGAATAACCAATGAACTTTAAAAGCCATAAATTTAAAGGAAAGCTTCTAATCAGAAAGTTTTAAAGCATCCAACTAAGTCTACGATTCAGCACTTCATAACTTCTCACTTATTAAGCAGGCTTTATTTTCAATGCAAAGCATTCTTTGGCTACCTCCTCCTCGGCGGCGGCGGGAGAGCCTGGTTTGGCACCTCTTCAGCAAAAAAGAAAGAAAATAAAAGTTGCCTGTCCGATGGTGGTATTTGACCTAGGCTCCCCCAGCGCAGTTTATTTAACGGCGTTCAGACATGGTACGATAATACCAACCTTTACACCCCAATCCTTCCCATGCGAAAGTTGAGATGGTTGGCGCGTGCGCCACATCGCCAAAATGACAATTCACTTCACCCGTGCGCGAGGACGCGTCAGTTTCCCTTAACCTTACATCGTGATAGCTAGCGCTTTGAGCCGCTATGTGATATTGCACCACCTTCGGGATCGGCCCAGTTTACCTAATGCATTATCTTCAGGATGGGCCCAGGTCGTAACGGAACGGGTTGTGACGGTTTTTTTTTTTCTTTTTTTTTCCCCCGGAGTACAGCGAATTAGTTGCGCCATCGTCGTTAAGCTCATTGTCGTCGTGCCATCGCCTTGCCGTTGTCGCCATACACAAACACGTTCGCGTCACACACAATCCCTGGCCCCACACTAGAATTACTGTGACATGTTCGGTAACACTTTGCGGAATCCTTAACGATGCCAGATAGCCAGTTATGTGCAAAATAATTCGCATAACGTTGATTTGCAGTGTGTGGAATCTACATACTTTTTTTATTAGCATGATAAAGAAATCCCGAGAAATATCAAAAACAAAATTGTGTACCCCCGACTTCGCGCCATCATCGCACACTCTCAAACGTACCGTGTGTTGCGGCTGTGAGAGTGATAATGCAGCATGGTTCAGCGATGCATCCATGTAGTTGTTGGCTGCGAAATTTACGCCAGTGATTGGTTAGGCATACGCTGACGAAAGCAACAGGCACGGCGGTTAGTTATAGCGATAAGCAGATTGTATAGCACAACATTGTTGCCACCCTGTCATTTTTTCAGCGACAGCTAGCTAGACATTCGTTCATAATCCGCATGTTTGAGAACACTGCGTTGGCGGCCCGCGAATACGTAATCACACGGGCATTCTTTTATTGCGATAGCAATTATATGGACACTCCAAGCGGATTTATGCTGTCGGCGTCACCATTGTCGTCACTGTGAGGTTCCGTATAAAGTCCAAGGGCGATAAAAATCGTCGCCGTGCGCTGTTACGTGGGCGTGAACGCACGCGAGGGACGCGCGCTTTCGCGGGGAGCGAACGTGCGGCGGAGAGCAAACGCGACGTCTTCCGTTTAGCGAAAGGCCGTGGGGGGATGGGAGGGAGGGAGGGAGGGAGGGAGGGAGGGAGGGAGGGAGGGGGCGCAAGGGGAACTGGAGTGTCGCAGGCGAAATAAGGAAAGCGGGAAGGCAGCGCGGGAGGGAGGGGGTGCGGCTTTTGCTCTGCGAGCAACTGCGTACTTTGCGCGGCGGCGGGTGGTCGCGCGCACCGTATTATGAAAGCGATCTGCAACACGGCTCCTTCCTACCTTTGTATGCGCTGTACTTTCGCCGCTCAGTTTCCGTTGAAGCGATAGACCGCATCAACCTTCGCTCGCTGCTGCTGGCGCGCTTCCTCACGCCAGCGTTTTGACAGCGGTTGCGTGCAGTCATCGAGTGTGATCTATTCATGTTTGCTTGTGCGCGCTGACACCATGCTTGTTAATTAAGTAAGCGAATGTGTCCAAGTTTACACAACCGATCAAACTACTATCCTTACTCCGCATAGGTCTCTACTAATTTGCTATCGCAATTGATGCTTCGCCTTCGCGAAACTGCCACTTTTTATATTTCCCCTGTTTTTCTGGATTTCTTTTGGATGCGGGAAATACTATTGCAGAATAGGCAGGAAGTTAAAAAAGCGCGCAATCAAGTGCTTGGACGCTCTACAACTACCTTATCGGAGGTTTTCCCTAAACTTATGACGAAAATGATTCTTGACTAACTTGACATGACTAACAAGTCTTGACTGACTGTGCAATTAGGCAATATTAAGAACAATGTGAGTAGCTTCATTGAATGGTGAACAACACACTTTTATTTGCGTCCTTCTACAGCGTACCAGTATATTTTGTAAACAAATTGGATAAAGTTACCTGGGACACCCTGTGTTGGTCTTGCCTCGTCAGCTTTATTCTTCTAAAGAGTGTAGCATGCGATAACTATATTCCGCCAGATGCTATTCGATGCTAAAGAAGCGTCGTGCTACCCGATGTACAGGGTCGACCACATCTAAGGTGAACACCTCATTAGTATTGAAGCCGGTAAAACTACAGCGTTTATTCTACATCACGAGTGAAATGTTCGTTATACGATGTGTAATCATGGTGTCGATAAACACAATAATGATTTTTCGAATTATGTACTGAACATTAGTTTCTATGATGTCTTGAATACTAATGAGGTGTTCACCTTAGATGTGGTCGACCCTGTGCATCAGCTAAAGTTTGTCCCCCGATTTTGAAATGCTAAAGAATTAATTTGTAGGGCTGAACGTACAGATCTAAACTGCACAGTGGGGCAAGAGGGATACGCTATAATGTGATGCTCCTGAGTAATTTTGACCACCTGGGGTAATTCTTTCAGAAGCACCTAACTGAAAGTGCAAGAGCGTCCTTTCTTTCCGCCGTCATCAGAAAGCAGCCTCGGCGAATCGAACCCGCAACCTAGTGCTCAGCAGCAGAACGCCATGAGCCATACTCAATCACCATGGTGGGTGATTTTGAAGTGTTGCGCCTTTATACAGAATGTTTTGTACTTGTCTGCAGCAGCGAGCTACCTGTTCTGCATATACATTTATCATGATAGTAGCGCAGATGTAAAGTTGCGAAATATTCTGTGCCTAGTTCTAGGCGCTTTGTGGTAGATAAGTTCCTGTTCCGCCTAGTTTCGACACTTTTACATTAAAAGAAGTGCGGGGCCGACGGTGCGATCCAACCTATAACTTCCAACAAAGCAGCCCGATGCTCTAACCATTAGGCCACGATTGCACGCATACTTATGTCGTGCCAAAGCCAAGTATAGCTCTTTGAGACGTATGGAGCGTACATCACGTGTCAGCTTCTCGCATTCTTCCCTCGTGACAGCTATAGCACTTTGAGACCGTATGTTGGACTGCACTGCCTCGGCCAACATTATCCAGTCTTCTCCTCCTAGCACTTAACGCTACGTAGAAGCTGTGTGGCATTGTACCGCCTTCACGATTGGCCCAGGTCGAACATGTTTTAACATTTCTTCGTCGGAGTATAAATGCCATCGTCGTCTTAACGTACACCACATGATGTACAATTGTATAACATTTAGTCGCAGATGACGCCACAATCCGTGTTTTCTCTTGCTTGCGCCCCTGCTGTGCCTATGTAGAACCAAAGCAACGAACAATAGGCATATCGTAGATGGTCGTCATTGTATTGTTGCTGTAGTCACACTCATGTACGCGTCACACACGTAACTGTTCGCCTCACACAAACACGTTGGTTCACCTGGTAACCAATCGGTGTTGAGATTTTGGCTTGTTGGTACGTTATCATGAAGGCTTTTTGGTGAATCGCAACTAGTACATGGACGCATATGAAGAACCAGACACGCACAGTATGTGTGTGAGTGCTGTGTGCGTGTTGTGGATGTGTGTGTCTTGTCCTTCCTGTGCGTTCATGTCGGAACCCCAAACGACGCTGGATAGTCAGCGTCATATATATATATATATATATATATATATATATATATATATATATATATTGGTAGTGCACAAATCTGGCCAGTTACACAATGACGCCGACTGCCTCTCCCGCCACTCCGTTGAACAATCCGACTCCACTGAAACAGACCCCGACACCTATGTCTTGGTGATAACAGACTTCATTCATGTGGCCGACGAACAACGCAGCGATCCATCGTTGCTCTCTCTTACTGACCGTCTGCAATCCGACACCCTCGACCCTTCACTCAACATGTTCTCAATTGCTTCAGGATAATGTTCTTTACCGCCGCAACATGCACCCCGACTGCGCAGAACTCCTGCTCGTTGTCCCGCATCATCTGCGCAGGGATCTCCTCGTCCCGTTTCATGACGCCCCCACTTGAGGGCACTTAGGCGTCTCCAGAACTTATCATCGCATACGACGACGTTTTTTCTAGAAGGGTCTTTATCGGTCCGTTCGCCACTACGGAACATCTTGTGACCTGTGTCAGCATCGCAAGAAACCTGCGACTCAACCTCCTGGTGTCCTTCAGCCAATTGACGTTCCAACCGACCCGTTTTATCGAGTGGGCCTGGACTTGCTCGGTGCCTTTCCAATTTCCACGAAAGGCAACAAACGGATTGCAGTCGATACGGATTATACCACTCAATATGCAATTACTCGAGCGTTGCCAACCAGCTGTGCCACAGACGTAGCCAACTTCCTACTCTACGACGTCTTCCTCCAACATGGTGCTCCACGTCACCTACTCACAAATTGCGGTAGCTGCTTCCTGTCTCGTGTGGTTGACGATCTACTTCGATCCTGTGCTACTCATCGCAACTTCCTCACCTCATATCATCCTCAAACCAATGGACTCACCGAACGCCTAAACCGTACACTGACCGACATGCTTTCCATGTACGTTTCCGATGACCACCACGATTGGGACGTTGCGCTTCCGTTCGTTGCATTTGCATACAACTCATCGCGTCATGAAACTGCCGGCTACTCACCCTTCTATCTTCTCTTTGGACGCCATCCCTTATTACCATTTGACACCTTGCTTCCTTCTGATCCGGCCTCCACGTCCACGACTTCCTATGCGCAAGATGCCATCACGCGTGCGCTCGTCGCGCGCACAGTAGCCCGCGCTCGGCTCTCGTCATCGCAGACCGCACAAAAGTCCATTTACGATCGTCGACACCGAGATACTGATTTTCCACCGGGCTCTTCGTCCTTCTCTGGCACCCATCTCGACGTGTCGGCCTCTGTGAAAAGTTAATGGCGCGGTACGTCAGGCCCTACCACCTGCTGCGCCAGGTGACTCCTGTCCCCTATGAGATATCTCCCATGGCATCCACCTCATCCACTGTCATACCACGAAGTGACATCGTACATGTTTCCCGCCTCAAGCGTTACAACTGTGATAATGCATTTTGACCACAACAAGCACCTAGCCGGTACTTCACCGGCTGGAGATAATGTCACGAGCAATGGCGAAGACAAAGACGTTGTAGTGGGGCTGGGTCAGAGCCTCTCCTGTCGGTCTGAAAAACCTGCTGGAACCTGTGCGCTCTGTGCAGTCTTGACTAGACAAGCGCTAGCCGTTTCCTGTTCAGTAAATACTCCCCGTAACAAATAATATACTGGGTGTCCCAGATATCATGCATCACGATTTAAAAAAAAAAAAGAGGAATGGCGTTACGCGAAGCAAACCTAGTGCGTATTGTTTCCAGTGCAGTGGAGTAGCCACTAGTAATTTTTTCGTTGCTGAGATTTAATTAGCTAATCGTAATTAATTATCTAACTCGAGAAGTACTGTCCTAATTATCAAAGTGTCATTGAGAAAATTGTAGAGCAACATGAAAAACTCCCGATACAGCTTTCTGTTGCTCAGTACGTGCTACAAAAAAGTGTTTTTCCAAGTGTGAAAGGAGCCCGCGAATACACGCAGAATTGCCGCGCGACTGGAATGCGTCATCACATTCACGAGACCAGTGAGACATGTCGGTGCCAACGGTGAGAAGTCGCGTCAAAGGTGCGATAACGGTCGCGAAATTGCGCACAAAGCGACGAAAATAAGAGCAAAGGCCGATGAAGCTCCGGAGGGTCTTCAGTGACGTCGGCTTAGGGAAGTCGGCGACAGCTCGAAGTTTCGCAGGATCAGGGAGGACGCCGTCTTTGGACACAACGTGGCCCAAGATAGTCAAGGTGCGAGCTGCAAAGCGACACTTTTTGATATTCAGCTGAAGACCAGCGTTAAGACATGTCAAAACTTGGTGGAGACGTGAGAGGTGCGTCGAGAAGTCTGAAGAAAACACGACGATGTCATCCAGGTAGCATAGGCAAATGTTCCATTTGAGACCACGAAGTATGTTATTCATCATGCGCTCGAAAGTTGCGGGCGCATTACAGAGGCCGAATGGCATGACGGTAAATTCGTATAGCCCATCAGGGGTGACAAACGCTGTCTTCGGTCGATCGCATTCGGCCATGGGAACCTGCCAGTATATTAGCCAGATCGTAGGTCCAATGACGAGAAGTACTCAGCACTTTGTAAACAATTGAGTGCATCGTCAATTCGGGGTAAAGGGTAGACGTCCTTCCGTGTGACTTTGTTTAGGCGGCGGTAATCGACGCAGAAACGAATAGAACCATCTTTTTTTCGCACTAGAACAACTGGAGAAGACCACGGACTCTGGGATGGTTGAACGACGCCACGCTCGAGCATGTCATTCACTTGGTCGTTGATTATACGACGCTCCGCCGCTGAAACGCGATGGGGGCGTTGTCTGAGGGGAGAGTGGGACCCGGTGTCGATGTGGTGGGAAACACTGTTCGTACGACCCAAGGCGTGTTCCGTACAGTCGAACGAAGAACGGAAAGTATCTAGGAGAGACAGGAGTTGCTCGCGGTGCTCGAGGGAAAGGTTGGCGTCAACGCATGAATCAAAGACTTCGGTAGCCAATCGGGAGATTTTCGGAAATGGTGTCATGGCGTCGAGCGAAAGGCCAGAAGAAGAGCCAGGCACGTCCAAACACTCAGACATGTCAATAGGTTCGACACAGCCGAGGCACTCGTCGCGAATATATATATATATATATATATATATATATTGATGCGCGATATTTTTTTCATTTGCAGGAGGCATGCAGATATCACCACATCAATGTACGCACAGAAATCGTGCAAGCTCATCCGGTACACTAAAGGGCTTTTTATGCGCCGGTGTGCTTCAACTGGGTAGACCACCATACTCGAGCACGACGAAAGGCGGGAAGCTGTAAAAAAAAATTTTAGACCGCGCACGCTTCGGGCCCAGCGTTACTTTTACATCCAGTTTGTCGAGTGCCATGATGCAATCGGCACCAGAAACGTCGCGACGTCAACGAATGCCCCGTCGCTATACGCCGAAGCGTATCGCGACGGGGCATCGCTTAGCGTAAATGTTAAACCTGTAGCACCATTGTGATTTCTTGAGGATAGCCACAATGTCCGTCACAGACTGAATTCAAATATGCAGTATGCTCCACTATTAAAAGGACCACTTAAGTGTAAATCAAGCTAATAAAACTGGAATCCTTGTTGGACATAACCAGAAAAAAAATTCGTTTACATGGTGCGTCACGTAGACATCTGTGCATAAAGAAATGCGATGCCCCGTTTCAGTTAAGGTTGTAAATCATTTCACTTGTAATCGATGGCGCAATGCTAACTGGGTCCAAAATCACGGTTTCTCCAAAATCTGTGCATAGCTGAAGATCACATGGTAGCAGCGTTATTGTTTGCCTTGAAGGTTACACTTGTTCTGAATGTAAGGCGCAGGGCTCTTCAGTTCTAACCGATAAAACATGTAGCCAAGCTGGATTACACGGAAAGATAGCACAAAATAACAAAGACATAAAGACGCTCGCCAATTTTCTCTTCAATGCGCTAAAGACGAAGCCGCACGGCGTCGTATTCTAGGTACTTCTCGATCGGCACCCGCGGAATAAGCTGCGAATGGCTTCAGACTACGTGAGCGCATTTCTGGCACTCCTCACTCACTACGACCAGAACCTCGGCTGTAACTCTGAAACATCCTCTTCCACTTGCCGACCGCTCCCTCTATAGGAAAGAAGGTAAAGTACAGCGTATCGAGGATTGGAGCGTAGTACGCTCAAGGGCCCCGCCAAGACACACGGAAGAGGCCAGAAAACGTCGTTCAATCCACTTGGCAAAAAAGTTTCCACAATCCCAAGTTGCTGAAAGGCGAAGCTAACAAACCGCGTGGCTCCTCAGCGGCTCCTCCGCTTCGGCGCTGCTCAGAAGGAATTTGTCGGTGTTCGTTCATTTTTGTTCTTGCCTCGCGTTTCGCGTTCAACATCTTGACGACAATGGAGGGAACGTGCGAACACTTCGGCGCACTTGCCTTTCCGGTGCGCGGTGAAGCCTTCGCTCCCGCTGCCACGCTCCCACGAGTGACTTGCATTAGGCAGACGGCATGTATAGCGGAGCTGGTGGCAGCGGACTGACGCACCGAGTGCGGTCCCAGCGTTTCCTTCCTGCTCGAGCAGGGAGTCGCTATACGCTAACGGCTTGGCGCGCATGAAGAATGCGAAGAGGAGCGGCGCGCGCCTCTGGCATCTCGTTAACGCGATTTCGAAGGCAACGCGCTGGCGACTCCGGCAAATTAGGTTGCGCGCGATGAGCGGCAGCGGCGCTCTCTTCATTAGGGGAATGGACACCTTGGCGGCAGGCGCCGCTGATCCGGCGAAATCGCTGCGCGGGACTCTCGGCGGCAGCTGCTTTTTGTGCCGCCGGAGGCTCAGCAGCAGCCGGGGGCGCCGCGACCGGGGGCCGTTTTTCTTGGGGTTCGTGGATCGGCGCGCGGGCTCGGGCCATCGCGCCTGATGCACGTCGGGAGGCTAGACGAACCGCGTCCAAGATCGCTGTCGCCGCGGCTGCTCGTGTTCTTTTTTTTCCCCTCGGAACGGCATTTCTTCGCCGCACTCGACGCCTTGCGCTTCTCTCCTCTTCCTTGCTGCAGCATCGTGGGCGTGTGTTCATGAGTGAGAGAGGAAATAGGCCGGAAACTGAAGGAGTGAATCTTACTTTCCAGGTCTAATTGCTTTGGATCTGCAAAGTGGTTCAAACCCACCCAACAAATCTATTTTTACGAAAACAATATTTAAAGAATTCCAGAACGGGCTCACACAGCTTTTGGTTCGCAATAACTATGACTTATCCACCCACCTCCTTCGATGGTATTACGTTCTTTGGTATAATGATTGACTCGCGCCTTTTCCTACGTTCAACTTTGTGAATACGAATACGGGCCTTCCGGTCGGAATAACAAAAGTTATCGTTCGAAATAATTGCGCCATCATGCCGTTCCCTACATATTTTGGCTACCGATCGCCAGTTCTGGCGTCCGAACGACGTTGCTAAACTGGCTCCAAGGCCGGGATTCACACAGCCGTTCTGAATAACTGGTCGTAGGAACAGGCGCGTATGCCAATCATGATAGCGAACGTGATGGCAGCGAGGGTGCTGGGTAATAACTATACTTGGAGGTCTTACGGATGAAAAGCTTTGTTACTCTGGCCATAGGACGCTGACAGCCATATATCCAGCTCGTGTTAGTTCTGAAAAGCATCTCGTCACTTGCAAAGTGCACAAATAACATTATCGCGCACATTTTTCAAGGCAACAAACAAACATTGATTCAATAAATAATGTTGAAACATATTTGTATAAAGCTCGCCACGTTTATTTTATGGCAAGAGAACCCCTCAGTTGCAGAAAAATCAGACTGAAGACTCGTGCAATCATGAGTGAGGAGCCTGCACAATTCTTCAAACCGAGACACCTGAGACTAAATAGTCACTCTCGTGGGTGTCCGTGCCCTGCCGCAGGTTACTGTTTTCATTCAGAGACGAGGGCGTCTCATTCGTAGAGGTGCAAACTGTGCGCAAATTCTCGATGCGTGAAAAAAAAAAGAAAGAAACATGAGAAAATAAGGTTGTTTTTTTCGAAACAGGGGGGGGGATTGTATTAACTGAGAAAAAAAAAACGTCCTGAAATATGATAGTGCAGTGATGCGAAAGAAACTGTGGCTAAGGGACTATACAAGGGGATGTCTCCATTGGTTACAGCAAGACGTTGCTGGATGCAACGTCTTGCGGACCACATGGGTGGCGGACTCACCCATGTGCGCCAAGTGCAAGTGTGAAGAGACCATCGAACATCTTCTGCGCCACTGTTCTCGCTTCGAGAAACAACGCCAGACTCTCCAGTGTGCCTTGAACAGACTGGACGAGAGGCCATTTACGGAAGCAAAGGTCTTGGGAGCCTGGCCTCACAGCTCATCAGCCCAGACAGCCATTCGAGCTCTTCTTCAGTACCTGAAGGCGACAGACTTGTGTGCCAGACTGTAGACATGCTGCACCTAGCTTATAGTGCATGTGAAAGTGTCATCAAAACTCGTGTCTTCTCTCTCTCTCTTTCTTTCGATCCCTCATCCCCCTCCCCACGTGTAGGGTAGCAAACTGGACAAAGTCTGGTTATCCTCCCTGCCTTTCGTTCCTCCCTTCTCTCTTTCTCTCTCTTGTTTGATGCAAGCTCATTCTCGGCGACAAAAGTACTTGGACCGTGGCCACATGCCTCACAAGCCCAGAAAACAATACGTGCATTACTCCATCCTCCCTGCTATCGTCTCTTCCTGCCCTTTTACTCCCCTACCACCCCTAACCGCCGTTCAGTTGTCAGCAGACTGCGCTAGACAGTTATAGCGCGCTCAGAAGTAATATCCTTCCTTTTCATTTATTTATTTATTTATTTATTTATTTATTTATTTATTTATTATTTATTTATTTATTTATTTATTTACTTAGTTAGTTAGTTAGTTAGTTAGTTAGTTAGTTAGTTAGTTAGTTAGTTAGTTAGTTAGTTAGTTAGTTAGTTAGTTAGTTAGTTAGTTAGTTAGTTAGTTAGTTAGTTAGTTAGTTAGTTCATTTATTTCAATAAACAACCCATTCGCGACATCGACAGACCTCAGTGAACGACTGTTGTTTCGATGTGCACATCTGGACGAAGTGACATCCTCAGTGTTTTCTCCTTTCTTGCTTTCTTTTCATCCCCTACCCCCTCCCCTTGCGCAGAAAAGCAAACCGGACGTGCATCTGGTTGACCTCGCTGCCTTTCCTTCCCTTTCATTTCTCTATCTCTCTCGACATTGTATAATATTTGTCCCACCATTTTCATTCGCTGAGAGGTGAATTCCGGAATCCCCCTTTTAATGTGATTAGCATTCTTAGGGTACCTCCCGCACTTTTCGGCGGCTGTCTATATATATATATATATATATATATTGTCACGAAGAACTTGGGGAAGTCAGCGTTCGCGACTAGAACGATAAAGCAGCGAGAGGTAGCACAGCCGATCGAGCACCGAAACACGGTTTTTCTCTCGTCGTCGTTCTCGCTCTTATAGCCACATCCCCACTGCTCTTTATTTCACAGTACAGTTATCTCCCCCGCGGAAAAGGAACGACCTAGGGGTAGCACAACACAGGCGGATCATAGTACGGCTTGAGACGCTGTACATGCACAATGTCGCGTCCTCGACGGCGATGATTCAAAGATAGCTCGAGGGATTCGACGATATAGTTGACTGGAGACGTTTGGCTGATCACGCCGTATGGGCCCTGGTACTTCGACGCGAGTTTCAGTGACAGTCCAGGGGTAGGGGCTGGAACCCAAAGCCACATTAACGAGCCAGGAGCATAGGATGCAGGAGCATGGGAAGTTTCTCGATGGTGCTTCTGGCGATGCTGGTCTTCGGACGTAAATATACGTGATAGCTTGCGACATTCTTCTGCGTGTGCTGCAGCTTCAGACAAGGTAGTGTTTTCTGTGTTGTCAGGGCCGTACGGAAGGATAGTGTCCATTGTGGAAAAAGGTTCGCGTCCGTGCAGGAGAAAGAAGGGCGAAAATCCCGTGGTAGTCTGCGTGGCGGTATTATAAGCGTAGGTCAGAAATGGTAGGACATGGTCCCATTTGGTTTGGTCCGATGCAACGTACATGGCCAGCATGTCACCAAGAGTTCGATTAAATCGCTCGGTCATGCCACTAGTCTGCGGATGGTATGCAGTAGTGGTGCGATGAATGGTGCGGCATTCTTTGAGAAGAGCCTCGATGACGTCGGAGAGGAAGACGCGGCCTCTGTCACTGAGTAATTCCCTGGGAGCTCCGTGGCGAAGGATGATGTGGCGCAGGAGAGACCAGGCGACGTCACGTGCAGAAGCGCTGGACAAAGGGGAAGTTTCCGCATAGCGCGTAAGATGGTCGATGGCCACGATTACCCAGCGGTTGCCGTCTGATGTGGTAGGCAGAGGTCCATAAATGTCGATACCTACTCGATCAAAAGCACGTGCTGGGCAAGGTAAAGGCTGCAATGGAGCGGTTGCACGACGAGGGGGATCTTTGCGGGGTTGGCAAACGAGACAGGAGCGGACATAATGACGGATGAATCGATACATCCCTCGCCAGTAGTAACGAAGGCGTAGACGCGCGTATGTCTTTAGTACACCTGCATATGCGCACTGGGGATCGTCGTGGAACGCTGCACAAATATCTGAACGCAGATGCCGAGGGATGACAAGCAACCATTTGCGGCCGTCCGGGAGGTAGTTACGACGGTACAAGAGCCCGTCACGAATGGAGAAGTGATGTGCTTGGCGACGTAAGCCGCGATTGGTAGTGGTTGTCGATGGGGTGGACAAGAAACTGAGCATCGACAAAATCCAAGGGTCTTTCTTCTGCTCCAGAAGGATATCCGTGGCAGCAAGGGAAGACTCGGACCATGGGGCCTTCGGGGAGGGAACCTCGTCTGTTAGTGGCGAACAAGACAAGGCGTTCGCATCCGAGTGTTTTCGGCCAGAACGGTACAGCACTCGAATGTCGTACTCCTGCAGTCGAAGCGCCCAACGAGCAATACGACCGGATGGTTCTTTTAAGGACGACAGCCAGCACAGCGAATGGTGATCAGTAATCACGTCAAATGGGTGGCCATATAGATACGGGCGGAATTTGTTTATGGCCCAAATTATAGCCAGGCACTCTTTTTCAGTTACAGAATAGTTCGATTCAGTTTTAGTGAGTGCACGACTGGCGAAGGTGACGACGTACTCATCAAAGCCAGCCTTTCTCTGAGCGAGAACGGCACCAAGGCCGACGCCACTGGCATCCGTGTGGATTTCTGTTGGAGCGCTTGGGTCGAAATGGTGCAGGATTGGGGGAGACGTCAAGAGACGACGAAGCTTCGTGAATGCGGCATCGCAATCCGGTGACCAGGTCGAAAGGTTGTGGTCACCACCAAGAATCTGCGTTAAAGATGCTATTATGGTGGCGAAATTGCGGATGAAACGGCGGAATTATGACGCTAACCCAATGAAGCTGCGCAGGTCTTTCAAGGTCTTTGGTTGTGGAAACTGGGCAACAGCTAGTAGTTTTGCCGTATCAGGGAGTACACCTTCTTTCGACACGACATGGCCGAGGAAGACCAGCTGCCGGGCAGTGAAGCGACACTTCTTCAAGTTAAGCTGGAGGCCAGCATCGGCGACGCATCTGAGGACGCGTTCAAGTCGAAGTAAGTGAGAAGGAAAGTCCGGTGAAAAGATAACGATGTCGTCCAGATACCACAGGCATATCTGCCATTTGAGGCCGCGCAAGATGTTGTCCATCATTCTTTCAAATGTGGCAGGCGCGTTACACGGGCCAAATGGCATCACGGTGAATTCAAATAAACCGTCGGGTGTGATGAAGGCCGTTTTCGGACGGTCTGACTCAGCCACTGGCACTTGCCAGTACCCGGATCGTCAGTCTAAAGATGAGAAGAATTCGGCGCCCTAGAGGCAGTCTAGCGCGTCGTCAATGCGGGGTAGTGGATGAACGTCCTTTCTGGTGATCTTATTGAGGCGCCGGTAGTCCACGCAAAAGCGAATTGTGCCATCTTTCTTTTTGGCAAGCACTACAGGAGAAGCCCATGGACCGTGCGAAGGTTGTATGACACCGCGTTGGAGCATGTCTCCAACGTGCTCAGCTAGGGTGCCTCGATGCCAGCGCCGCCGTTCAGGGTGGCGCCATCCTTTGACCGCCCCCGCGCCACCACTTTCTCGCTGCGACGCCATCTTGAATCACAGCGAGCGGTTGCGATTGCTTGGTGCCGGTGCTTAGTTCGAGACACAGTGCACGCGGATGCTTCGCTGACGCTTCTACTTGCTGGACAGTGTTCAGCCGCATGAATGACAAGCTTGTCAAGTGCATCGAGTTGACATGAGGGGCTGTTGTGTTCCCAAGTGCATCAGATCGACGCGTAAAGGGCTTCGTTGTTTACGCTTCCCCGGGACCCAGAGTGAAGGAAGAGATGGGAAGCCCAAGTAAAGCGGTATCACTGGAAGGCAACGGATAGCTCCTACATTTGCGAGGTAAGTGTCAAGAAAGTTTAGACTATCGCACCGTGTTTTTCATTTAAATAAGAAAGTATTCTCTGATCCTCGCTCACCTACCTACGTTCGCTCACGAACTAAGCACTGCACCGATGCTGTCTGAGCGAGCGCGCGTCGCATAGGCTTTTGCCGTTTTGATCGGCGCAGTCTATGCGAGTAGTACCCTTATTTTAAGGACTGACGAAAATGCTTCGCCGCGAAATAGTCTTGCATTAGCTACAAATCGTTATGTAAACCACCTATTTTACTTTTTCACGGGAAGCACACATCGCGTGTCTCTTGTTTCTTTTTTTTTTTTTTTTCTCAGTTTCTTTTTTCGCTACTGGTTATTTGGGACTAAAGAACGTAGTGCTTCTTCTGGGGAGAGCGGCTGTTGTGTACGTGGTAAGCGAAGCATTGTGATTTTCTCTGATTTCTCAGCAGATATCTTGCGGATCTCAGGTTCTTACGTTATATAGCTGATTTTTAGACGAATATATTTGTAGCGTGGTGCTCGTAAGCCGATGGTCATTCGTGCTCATTCCCGATCGTAGTGGGTACTGTGACGGTCTTTAAATGCCTGTGCACGGTATGCCCACGTGTAGTAGAGTTAAGGGGCATCATGGGACCAAAATGTTTCGGCGCTTTCTGGCATGGTGCCTGTTGTAGCCTGTGCATTTCTTCGAAACGTGTGAAGCGAGGTAATACAGCATTACTTCTGCGAAAATTTGTTTTTAAGCACTGTAATGGGTTCTCTGTATTTACAAGGCAACTTTTCATATCAATAATCACTTTTGTTGTTTTACTTGTACTTAGAAACACTTTGAAGAGGACCAGTACGAGGGAAATCGACAGGATTGGCGCCGTCTGTTAAAGTCAACAGCCCTACATCATGGACTATATTTTCGAAATGAAAAACATTGCTAATCTGTATTTGACTGTCTTAGTTTCATTTAAGGTTTTTGTACGCGATATGTATGCAGTGTTGTTTATTTTTTCAATGTAGTTATCAGTGTTCTAATGGTTATTGATAGAATGTTCTGTACTCGCCATCGATGCGTTTGGCTGATGCGACGTATTCGATGGTAGCTGATGTATGCTGGCTGGATATCTTGATTATTATTACCCGCGGTTGCCTTTTCTTGTTTGTATTCTTGTTTTCAATTTATATTGTGTGTATTAAGGTTGATGTACTCACTTGAACCCCCCCCCCCCATGTAATGAATAAATTTAAAAATACTCTTCCTATCCCGAATTGTGTGTGTCGAGCCTACCTTGCTAATTTTTTTTTATCTCGTCTTTCAACATAACCTTCAGGCGCCACACAGTACATATAATTGTTCATGTTTCATGATTGACTGTACTAGACATTACTAAGTAAATGTATTTTGTGCATCGTTTGGTTTCTTATGTGTACTATGCAAGATTGACACAGACAAGTTACGTTACATTTTTCTCTACAGCACTAACTAAACCTTATTTTCACATCGCAGTTATTTTTACACCAGCTTAATCCTGTCAGCACACAGTGTTGTGGGCAAAAAAAAGCAGAATTGCGCGTAGATATCGTCAAATAATTGCAACGAACGCGAAGAGCACGCGCAACGCAAGGGAAACTAACCGTCGTGCGCGAGTGGCTGGCTATATACGGTAAAGGAGGCGTGACGTGTAAACCCAAATACAACAGCGAAAAAGAAAAACTTCCACACACAGGGGGTCGCAAACCTTTTATACCAAGCATCGAAGCGCAAAAAAATGGTGCGTATTTCAAACATACACACGGCATATTAAATGTGATTGAATTAGGCAACTTGGGGCATGTTCCCGGCGCCATACATTTACGTCTTCGACCTTCGACGAGTTAACGGCTATTGGTTATAAAGATGTGAAGATGCGATACCGATAAAAACATCCTCATCAAGGCAAAGCACTTGGAAGTGCGCCGCGAGTAACACTATTTATGAACGCAAGCATAGCTGAGTCTGAGCTCGTGTGATTCAATATGGCGGCGCCAGCGGGGTTGTCTCCACCCTGAACGGCGGCGCTGGCATCGAGGCACCCTATGCTCAGCGATGACGCTACGCTCCGTGGCGGATACACGATACGGCTTCTGGCGTAAAGGCGCATGGTTGCCGGTGTCGATGTGATGCACAACAGTGTAAGTACGGCCTAAGCGAGATGGTTGTAGGTGGAATGACGTGCGAAAGCGGTCAAGGAGATCGACGATCTGGGCGTGCTGACTTGGAGTGAGGTTGGGGTCAGTACATCGAGAAAATGTTGGGTCACACGGCAGTGTCGGAAGAGAAACTTGAAGGGCCATAGCGTCAACCTGAGGAGAAGCCGGGTCGTCAGGCACATCATAAAGGAAGCTTGGCTCGATTACATCAGCATAACCAAGACACTCATCGTGGAGCAGGCTAGCAGAGCAAGGAAACAGGTTCGAGACATAAAGTGCGCTGGAACCTTGTCGAACGGCAAGAAGGGCAAAAGGAAGCACGAAGGGGTGACGGCGAGCAACAAGTTTAGACGGCGTGAAAAGAACAGTAGAGTCGGGAAACCCAACGCAGGAAACGGGTGCAAGTGCGGCAGAGTATGGAGGAATCTCGTTGACGGCGGTGACGAACACACTACCGGAAGCGTCATCAGTATCTTCAAAAACGTTGGTGCCGAATGGCGACAGAGCGAGTTCAGCACGGGCACAATCTATAACGGCATGATGAGATGAGAGAAAGTCCCATCCTAAAATCATGGCATGGCAGCAACGGGGCAGAATAGCGAACTCAACACGGTATAAAGTGCCGCTTATAACAACACGCATGGTACACTTCCCTAAGGGTTCAATCGGCGCAGAGCTTGCGGTGCGTAATGAAACGGCAGAATATGGCGTCGCGACTTTTCTTAGTTGAAGACGAAGCTGGTTCGAAATCACTGATATTGCTGCTCCCGTGTCTACGAGCGCCTGAACGGCAATGTCTTCTGCATAAACTTCAAGGACGTTCGCAGGAAATAAATTAGGGCTTGAGGAGTTCGTTGAGATCGCAGTTCTTGCCTCCGGAACTGCGTTCCTTAGTTTTCCTCTCGGATAGCTTCAGGGCGACGGACAAGCGGCGACAGAGAACACCGACGGGTATTGAAAGTGCGGGAAACAGGAGATGGAGGCTTCGAAGTGCTGAGCGGCAGGAGCGGAACGAAAGGAGAGTCGAAACCGTTGCTTGGTGCCCTCGGAGAATCCGAAGGATACCATCCGCGCCGGCGGCAAAACCGCGCTACATGCCCTGGCAGGCCGCACGAATAACAGATAGGGCGGTTGTCATGGGTGCGCCATGGATTGAGAACAGCAGGCTGAGACTGATGGAGATATTGGTGAGGTGGGCACACGGGCTGCTGAGGCGGCCAGTAGCTGCTTGTAGGTGCATATGTTGCAGCTACTTGCGGAGGTGAGGGAAAGGCGCTGGTAGGTCTGGGTTGAATAGCTGCAGACGGAGGCCTTGGATTCGTGACAACGGCAGCGTACGTAAGTGGAACAGGCGGAGGAGGTGGTTTATGAGCAAGTGGTACGGCGGTAGCGACTTGGTCTTGTGTCACCTGACGGAGATCGGGAGACAAGGGCGACTCTGATGCTTGCATGGCTGGCAGAAGAGAGAGTTGGCGTGCCACTTCTTCTCGTACAAATTGGTTCATTTGGTCGAAGAGTGCTGAGCTGGAAGGAGTAGCACTGACACCGTCACTCAGCACTCAAAGCGCGACGTCTGGAGCGGAAGCGCGGCGCGTAAAAAGCCGTTGTTTGCGTAGCTCTTCATAGTTCTGGCAAAGCGTTGTGAGGTCGTTGACCGTCTGAGGATTCTTTGCCAAGAGCATTTGGAAGGCGTCATCGTCTATGCCTTTCAATATGTTCTTGATTTCGTCCTCTTCGGTCATATCTGGGTTGATACGCCGGCAAATGTCAACTACATCTTCAATGTAGCAGGTAAAGTTCTCGTCCTTTTATTGAGCACGACAGCGAAGTTGTTGTTCAGCTCGAAGTTTGCGCACAGCAGGGCGACCGAATACTTCTTGAAGTTTCGTTCGGAATACTGTCCAGGTAGAAAAGTAAGCATCATGGTTGCGGAACCAAGGATGGGCGACCCCAGAAAGGTAGAATGGTACGTAACCAAGCTTGTCAGCGTCATTCCATTTGTTGTGGGTACTCACTCGGTCGTACGATGACAGCCAGTAGTCTACGTCATGATCGTCAGTGCCATTGAAGATGGGAGGATCCCGTTGACGTGGCGCACCAGGACAGACGACCGGAGGCAGGTGCCGCGGGTGGATCGGTAGGGACCAGTCTCCTCAGGCATAGGAGATGTGACAGGGAATTGTCCGGCTTCGGAGATCCAGGTTTGCAACAGGCCCAGCACCTCCACCAAATGTCACGAAGCCCTTGGGGAAGTCAGCGTTCGCGACTAGAACGATAAAGCAGCGAGAGGTAGCACTGCCGATTGAGCACCGAAACAAGGTTTATATATATATATATATATATATATATATATATATATATAGCGATTAATGTCTGCAATAGTAGGGAAACTTGGTCGAATGGGTGTATATGTCAAATATGGACCATCTACGTATGCCTCTAACCGTTTTCCCGCCAACATGGGTCACTGGGTAGTCCATGCGTTAATGGGTAGAGCATTGGGCTGCTGTGCGTGAGGGACCGGGTTCGAAACCAACCGCCGCACTAACTAGGGTCACTGGGTACGTGACACTAGGTATGTGCCGCTCTTTACTGGCCCGATGCCATATTGGGTCACCGGCTATGCGCCTCTGGTCGGCCGGCGAACCCACGACATCGAACCCGCGACCTCGAGCTGAGCAGCCCAACGCCATGGCCACTGTGCTACCGATACGAGTGAGTGACGTGTTCGTGGTGTGACATACATGAGTATCACGTTTCAGCGTTCGTGAGTGTTATTTCTGGTGCGACATTCATAGCCGACTTTTTTTAGTTTTTCAGGAACATTTGCTTTTTGCGAACGTTGGAGCCGATTCCGGCGGTATTTCATTTCCCTTTCTTTCTTTCTTTCTTTCTTTCTTTCTTTCTTTCTTTCTTTCTTTCTTTCTTTCTTTCCTTCTTTCTTTCTTTCTTTCCTTCTTGGTGATTGTATGGGGACAGGGAGGTGCATTTTCAATGGTTTTGTACACAATTGTCATGAAAGAAAGATAGCTAGCCGCCGCCGCTTAGAGGCGCCGACATAATAGCTTAAAAAGGGAAAACTGATGGCGTAGTGTAGGCGCTCCAGGTTAATTCCGAGCGAATTGCTGCTTTGAGGCCAAAATTGGCGTGCGAATTGCGAATTGAGGAATTGCGAATTGCGAATTGCGTCCAAATGAGCGAATTGAGGCCAAAAGCGACGCTATATCAAGCGGGAACACGTCGTCTTCCTTCTCCTCAGTGCAGCCACACTGTGGCGGCTGTTCCGTATCAATATTATAACTGGAGCTGCAGCAATTTGTTAGTTTTCACGGGCATTTTCACATTTCGCTCCCAGTAAATACGAACGCGGCTACTATCACCAGGACTTATGACCTCGCGCTAAACATCAAACTCGTTAGCTGCGAGCCCCTACGGCGGCTACACGACGAGCCATTGGGCAGACAGTAAGGGGTCAATACGCATCTGGAACAACCACGCCTTGTCGATTTCTATCCTAATGTACATAAAAGTGAAAATTTAGTGAACAGATTACCAGAAACTCAGCAGTTTGCTTCAGCCATGGTGTACTTGCACAATGTTTTTAATGGCAGTCATTGTTAGAACTGGCATGTTAAAGTAGATGGTAGCTCTACAACAAAAATCGTGAGGCGTCACTTATGTTTGATCTTCCAGCCATAAAGCTCGTAATAATTTCTGATCCTGAAGTCACGTGGTGAACTGATACAAACGCGATGATCTCGACGAAGCGTCAGTCATGATGTCACTTCCGCTCAGGTTAGACTGTAGAAACGGCTTGGGTGAGCTGTCCCAGGGTGTCTGCTCTGGTGGAACATTTACCTCACCGCCATCTGAAAAAAAGAAAGAAGAAAAATGTTTCCAGGTTGTCATAAAAACGTTTTCATTCTAAATATATACGATGTCTCGCGCTGTCCTTCATATTCTGGTTGCTCATGATTCACATTCACTTCACTCGTTTACTAGCTTTTTAGCTACATTTTTTTCAGTATGTAATCGCAACCATTGTACATTCAATCATCTAAATAATTAAGGTAGTCAACAACGGCTTTACGACTAGCAAGTCTAATGTTGTATTGTTATCTTAGTCTTTATGCAAATGAACAGAAAATGTAGAAAAACGTCTAGGACAAACAGTGGTGACCTCTAGCGTCACGCCCTGATCCCACTTTCTGTGACAGGTTTACGTCCTGCCACAAAAATAAACTATAGCGGGGAATGTGAGTGCCCGAAGAAATACTACACCTTCTATGGCAGCACTCTGTTCGTGTCGAGACTTTTGTTTCCACATGTGCGCCCACTCGTAATTGCAGCCATGTTCGTTTCTTCGCTTCTGTCGAAAACGCTGGCTTTTACTTTTCCATTCGTCAGGGCGCGCGTGCATTTTGGCGTCGAAGAAAGGGTGACGAGCCTGTAGTGCTCGAAAACATATAAATGTATACTCTAAACGCATATAGTTTCATACTAACATTGCTAACATTACTTGCGAGGGAAACGTAGTGCTGCAGGTTGTTAAACCTCTGTTGTAATAATGGGTAGTTCGTGGATCTTCCTACGGTTTGGCATGACTTATTTTGAGAAAGCATCCTGCGGCTTCTTCCAGTTCTTCTATATAGTGCATCTCTGCTCCGTACTAGCCACACAGTCTTTCTTTAAACGAGCCATGGGTTTTACGTTCATGACTTCATTCTTTCAAGTAACTTACAGCGCATAAGTAAGTCTCGTCACTTCTTAGTATGCGTGTCTCTAGATCTATTTGGGCAGTAACACTAACTACTGGTAAATAGTTTTGAAAACTTAAGCAGTTCTTTTTATTACGAATGTTCTGAAAAATGTAGGACGGTAGAAATTAGACGTTATATGTATCTCATGATTGCCATGCAACAAATCTGCGATGATAGGTTAGGCTAAGATAAGAAACCAAGATCGTGAAGTTTAGACAAATCTGTGCCCTACTCTATCATTTCCACCCTGTAAGAAGTTCGGTACTGGCGGTGCGCGCCGACACTACCGCCAGGTTTCCCTCTATGCAGGCGCGTAGCCAGGGAAGGGGGGGGGGGGGGGGGGGGGCTGATGGGGCTTCAGCCCCCCCCCCCCCCCCCGAAATTTTTTCGTGCTGGCATGCACCGCCGACCAAAACTACCACCGACGCCGGCAATCATGTTGGATTTTGTCTACAATGTCCTTTTCACGCTCGAAAAGACATTTCGGCACGAACATTGCGAACTCGGGCTGGATTTCCTGACAACGCCCTTGCACCTGGAGTCACGTAACGCAAGGAGCCCCATCCGAACACAAACTTTCAACGGCTTTTCGATAGCGAGCGGGCGCGTTGCGGCATCTCGCAGCGGCCGCGGAATAAACGGAGCGCATGGATTTCAATTACGAAACTTTATGGGTATAAAGTTCTCATAAACTTTTGACGCGAAAGGTGCGCTGACATTTCCAAAGGCATGCTTTAAAAGATTTTCAATTCTAGAACTTTATGGGGTTAATGTTCTTATAAACTTGGGCCAACATGCGCGCACTGGAACGCTCGTGTCCAAGCCGTTCTATAAATGGAAGCGCGCGCTCGCAATCTCCCACACACACGAAAATACTAAATATCACCGTGACTGTCAGCTAGAAGCTGATAATTTTCTCCAAACATTTTCAGGAAGCGTGCCCAATGTGATTGATCAGCTGGACCAGGGAAGGCAAAGTAAAATATGAGAAAACAGAAGAAAGTGAACGGCCTATGATTGACGGTTTCTTTTTTTTTTTTTTTTTTTTTTTTGCGGTCGACAAGGTCTGACTCTTCGTGGCCACAGGGCTAGGGGCCCTATGGATTTAAGCAATGCCCCTGCTGAAAATACAGGCATTTTCAGAGTGCTTGTTCGCATGCGAGCTGATTGTGGAGATACATATCTGAAGAACCATTTGGAAAGTTGCCCCAGTATTGCCTCGTATTTAAGCCCAGACGCACAAAACCAAATTATAGAAATTTGTGGTGACATTATCAAAAAAAGCTTAGATTCAAAAGCAGGCTGCTTCTCCATACTTCCTTACAAAACGACGGACATCGCTGGAATCGAACAGCCTACTGTTTCTGCAAGGTACCTAACAAGTATGCCAACGACATCAAGGGAGTGTTTTAGGTTTTAGCACCGGAATAGATGCCCATCTCTCACTTCGACAGCAGGTTCTATGTAAATGTGTAAATACTGCTGCAGCTTCTAGTCACCCTTCCAGTGACAACTGCCAGCGCAGAGAGAATATTTTGTTAACAATAGTTTACTAAAAAACTACTTGCGCTCAAAAATGTCTGTGGAACGCATGGTTAGGCTGGCGCTTCTATACACCCACAGAGACGTCGGCATCAGCGTGTCCGAAGTCATTGACCGCTTCGCTCAACTTTCCCGCCGAGAGAAGTTTGTCCTTTAGATAGCGAAGCAGCAAAAATCAATGCAAGTAAAAAGCACTGTTCCTTCAGGTCCATAACTTCTTAATTATGAAAACGTATGACCGTTCATTAGCTTTTAAAACCGCAGACATTTTCGCCGTTTATTCTAACAGTTAGCATCATGATCACAATTATCACGCGAATACAAAAATTACGAGGATACCAATAACCAATTTTGACCGACCTTGCTCATTGAAAGCCCGGCCCACGCGGCGTTCGCCAAAAACACACTCGGATATTGGGTAGTTCAACTTACCGCATCATCTGTGGCCTTCGTTTGTCCTTTTCTTTCATTTTCAGCTACCTGCTTTTATTTCTTTTTTGAAACGAAGGAATACCCTCCTTTAATTTTGGGTGCAGAATTTAACTGCCTGCGTTGTGCAGACAGTTAAATTACACATTTTCGTACTGATTTACGCATTATTCCTCTATTATTCTACCCACATGGCACTGTTGCGACCGCTGCATGGCCCAAGTACACATCACGATTTCTGCTATCATAGTTATGTTCTTGCCTAGATAATCTGTCTTTCTGTGCGCAACGTTTACTATCTGTGACTGAGCAACATGTTTATTTGTCTTATTTGACGCATTATATACACTGACGTTTGCTTAAATACGTAGATTTATTGGAGACTCATACGTATTCTTAAATATCATATTGCGAGGTCTTGTGTATACAAGCAGTGAACTTTGTTTCCAGCGACTCTTTTTTTGCCCTTTAGCGAGTTGTATCTTCGCATTTGTATATGCCATTCTATCTTCGCATTTCTAATATATATTTTTCAGAACTCCCAGTTTTTATTTGTACTCACTGCTGTAAGTATTATATCGGTGTAATTACATTACACGACGAATTACAGCTGCTCCTGCGCTATCGATTGCAACGAGGGATAGCGTCATTGAGGTTTCTTCCTGGCCGTTGCATATGTAGAAAAATGTAAACAAGGTTCTTGAATGACAAAGATTCATCAAAATATTTGTCCTCAACTTATTCATTTCATAGCCTTTACGTTTTTCATATAAGCTGCATGCACTGCTTTGCTGGTTTCGAACTGATAATGGCCCTTTTCGCGGCGATCCCGTGGGCGCTGCCATATTTGATCACGTGGGGACGCGTCCATTGCTTGCCTCAACTGCCTCCGTTGCCTCCTCGTTTACAATGGAAGTGTATGACGCCGGCGCGGCTTAGAAAACCTCTGTTTTCGGAGATATCATAGACGGTGACTAGGTGGACGACACGAAGCTTTGATCACCTGCAGCTTCAGAGAACATGCAAAAGCGCTTTCGGAGCTGATTAAGCTATGTCCAAACGGCGCAAGCAGTGTATATGGTGCTTCTTCTAAAAGCGGGGCTAAATATGCATTCCAAGCTTTGCGATTATGAATTCAGTCAGGATTAGTGTGTTTTGCTCTTTGTTCTTTATTCGGCAAATATTTTGAAGCAGTGGCTTGTCAGTTTCTGACTCAGTGAAGTTCCTCGGTGCCGTCACTATCTGATTATTTTCTGCCTAATCACACGCGGATGCTCAGTTGCAATGCATTTGTTCTTGCTGCGTTCAAGGCTTGAAACATAGCTGTTTTGTACATTGTAATACCTTGTAGCAAATATATATTACAGCTAGTAACTTGCTTACTCTTGTGGACCGTCACGAAACATTCAGCTTCGACCATTGGTGCACCATAGGCGTAGTCCGTCATTTATTGTGTGTATACAGTGCGCATATATTCAAGTGTGCGTCCATTCACTTATTCTTGATACGTCGGCGATAGAGTGGGTGTAAGTTTTCCTGCTATTTGGACAGATGTGTATAGATAACGTGCGCAAAACTTACTATGACAGTAAGCGGCGCTACTCCCTTTGTCCTTGTTTAACGAGTGGTACTCACTCTTGCCGACGTTCTGGGGATGAAGCCCTTTCTTTGAAGGTTAGCGATACAAGGCTGGCGGATGAGCAAATTTCTGTATCCTCGCGGAAAGCCGTACTTCTCGAAGTTCCGGTAACACGTTCGGACAATTGCAGCAGCGGTCCGCGAACTTCGCCACACAGATTCGTTCTATTCCTTAACATGCCAGTCACTATTTTTGCAGCCAACTACTGCACACGTCTTCAATCCACATGATTCAATCTAGCATGATTGGAGCACAGTGTGTTAGCGAAAACTCAGTTGCATTTCCGACAGCTGATCGCACAGAAGCAAGGTAGAAGCGGTAATGGTTTCGTATTCGTGCGCGGTCGCTGAGGAGAGGTATGGCGCACCGCCGTGAGTGCCATCTCGTTTCTCTAAAACAAACTGCTCCGCGGAAAGGGTCAATAGTTCTAAAGTTCATGTGATGTTTTCTTTACTTATTAATTAGACAAAAAAACACGGAAGCATTGATATCAGTTATTTCTGCCACAATTTTTGGGGCATACGAATACATTCTTTTATGAAAACATACATATTTTAATGGACAGTGCATAGCGTTCAATAATTCGTTTGCAGCATCTAATATACAATGAAATTGGCAATGCAGTTATTATTCATGCATTTGATCCCACGACAAATTCTATAAGGAGGAGGC
This sequence comes from Dermacentor silvarum, assembly GCF_013339745.2. Lineage (NCBI taxonomy): Eukaryota > Metazoa > Arthropoda > Arachnida > Ixodida > Ixodidae > Dermacentor > Dermacentor silvarum. The sequence continues at coordinate 107,865,818 of NC_051154.1, read as the reverse complement.
CGCGCTGCAACCTGAGCCCCCCCCCCCCCCCCCCCCCCGAACAAAATTTCTGGCTACGCCACTGCCTCTATGGTATTCTTATTATGAAACTTTCTGGCTATACAGCCGAGAATATTGCCAACGTTTTCGACGAAAGCGAGAAAACATGCACGGCTGCAATCACGAATGGACGCACGTGCGCAAACGTGGGCATCGACGCTAAAAGCACGCCGCTAGAAGGAGCAGCAATAGATTTCGGCAGGCAGTATTTCGGAGTGTCCTGCGATCTTTTGCTGCCCGGTGTGCATCACGTTTCTTTGAGTATCATAACTTTGCAACCGAAGCCATGAATTGCACGCCACCTTCTTATACGAACCACCACCTTCTTATTTACGAACCTCCGAAACGACTGCCGTATCGATGAATGACGGTATGAGAATGACGGTATTATTGTGCGCACGCGCATTATAGAGTTCCCGCTGTGCGGTTGTGTGCAATACACTGGTCTGAGCGGACCGGACCGTAAACGCTCTGCTAAAAATGTCTATTGAGCCCCGGCAGGGTGGCGAAATTCTGCAAGTATTCTTCATCTCTATTCTACCACTCACATAATAGCTTTCATATTCGTATATATGGTGGTAACAGCACACTTCTACAAGGAAGAATCAGGAGTATCACTCGTGCAGGCAGTACTATAGCCACTCTGTGCTCCAGAGCAACTAAGCAGCTGTCCACAATATCTGTCTTTCTTTTTTAACTTGTGTTTTGATGGTGCTGCAAAAAAAATCTTTTGTTGCGCTTGTCACCAAGAATTATTGATGCTCAACTTTTAAACGTCTGCCTACCACAGACATGCTTGTCAAACAACATGTTATGCTACAGTGGTTATCCACAAATGTTAGAGGTCCCATCATGATCGCCACCCATGGAGGTAGCCAGAAAGGGGGGGGGGGGGGGGGGGGGGTCACATAGGCACGTGCACCCCCCCCCCCCTCCTACCATGAAATTTCTGCCTACAAAGATACCTCGCATAAAACGACGTGCGACAACACCAGCTTGCCCCCCACCCTCTCAAAACATTCCTGCTATGCCAGTAACGCCACCCCACCATCCTGCCTACTGAATCAGTTACTCCCGCGCGGTGGCTGATCACCGATAAATGCACTGCGGCACGTTGTAATAGAGCCGATGGGTCTCCGAGTTGGAGGGGGGGGGGGGGGGGGGGGATAATTTTTGTCAATGAAGCAAAGCAACGGGCAATGCACACTTTCGCTCTTGGAATCCAATGGCAACGGCATTTTAAAAATAGGGACCCTACTCGGGTGCAATTTATCGCTAAGTAGAAGCACGATACAGAGCTCTAACGACACTCGAATGCAACACTGACAGCTCACTTTACTTTCTCAGGCAATCGAAGAAATCGAATTCTATTATCCCTCACACCACCGAAACTGGAATGAGCCTTCTCTAAACCACATCGAGGAATCGATTGAAAAAAAATCAGCCGGCTGAGCGAAATACATCGTCCAAAAACAACAAAACGTAATTTTCTGCTGCCTAGGTCATATTTTAGACGAACTCCTTAAGATTGTCGCGTGCGGTTCTCTCGAAGGTGTTTTTTTTTTTCTTTTCTTTGCTTTTTTTTGTGTGTGTGATTCCGTACGCTGAAAATGCTTACGTCATGAAGAAGTCGGGAGCTACGAGAGATGGATTGGACGACTGTGTGGTCAAGATGACCGATGCGTGACCCTGCAACTCTATTTCAAGTTTTGACAGATTATGTGGCCTGCTGAGCCGGCTTTAAACCACGCCTCTTGAAGTGCGCTTCTTCTGAACGTGTGTCATTATTTTACTTTTTCAACTTTTTGTCCATTTTTTGTGACTCGAACAAATAAAGCGTAAAGCATTGTTATAATATAACGTAAGTTCCACCACCAACCTCTTTCCTTCAAGGCCAAAGCACCGTAAATGCGTCAATATACGCGCCTTCAACGGGTATCAAATGTGGCCAAACGGTTTTGGTAGTACATACTGAAAGCATCAATGCACAAAGAGCAGAGTAATTGTAATTCCACACTGGGGAGAGATGATAAATGATGATATGATGACACTTCCGTATGTTCTGTTTCCTCTAATCACCACCTTTTGTAACTTAGCAAACGCGTTCAGCTTTTCTTCACAAATCATATTCATAAGCATCTTGTTCTACAAAAAGAAAATAAAACATACTTGAACGACACTTTTTTTTTCTTGCTTAGTTAAACTTTGTTACCGAGAAACGCAGTCTGAAACTCGCAATAATTTTGAAGAATATATAAGCATAGTCTCGTTCCCGTTCCTGAAAACTCATCAACTACCCAAGCTGTAATAACTCCTGCAATCTTCGAGATATGTAGTCCTCTGGGTGGACAGGCTCAGCCGTTCTTCCTAGCTATTAACTGCTGTTCGCAGTTAATACTAAGCCGCAAACTTAATAAGACGCAAACCTTGTTTCGCTTTATGTCATCGCTGTACCTGAGGACCAAGAGACCTGGCACGGTGGCGTAGTTTATGACCTTTGATAACGGACAGACGGATCAATGAACGAATGAACGATCGAGCGATTGAGCGAACGAACAGGCCGACACTTTCAACCCCTCTACTAGCACTTAACTGCTGCTGGCAGTAAACTGCAGTAAGGTCTTCGGGAATGTGGTATCATGCTGCGGCGATCACCGGTCATACAATCGTTCAAACGTAAGAACCGCAGCCCTTGTTCGGATCTGCCACTCACTCTCACGGGAAGCATGCATACCTGTTAGTTAGCTAGTATATTCATTAAGGAGTGCTCATGTTTCTTAATAACTGGTCTTTGTTAGGAAAGGCGACATGTCAAGATTCTGAAAACCGTTCGGCTAGCCAGACACATTATGTAGATACAAATTACGCCACATACTCCGCAAAAAAAAATAATAATAATAAGTTTCTAAACATTTCCATGAGTTTAGTATTCTGTATTAACTCACGACATATAGCAAAATGAGTTCCTTCCAACTTCCTCTTTATGGTCAGTCAAAGGCTCGTTGAGGACGGATTATTGGATCGCCAGAATAACGTATTAGATATCGCGTTTTGTGAATAAACGGCGTAGACGGAAAGCCCTGTATTATCGCTAACCCTTACGACGTTGGTGGCCGTACGACAAACTCGTCTCTCGTTCAACTACAAAGCCGAGAATGGCGCAGCGATGTTCGATTTTAGCCACTTATCCTGCAACCATGCTCCCGCACATTTGTTTCATTTTTCGATAATCTCTATTTCTTGGTGTTTTTACTACTGCTTTTCAGTGTCCTGTATTTTCACAAGTAATCGTCGAAAAACGACAAGTACTGCAGTTGGAGATAGTCCAGCTGCCATACAGTTTTAGTGTCTGGCACTCACTCCTGCAGCGACAGAAAGCAGTGCGAGGCCACCGACGAGCATCACCAGCCTGCCTGCTTTATTTGTTGTTGCGCGGAACAAGTGGGCAGATTCGGCACCCCGTGCCGTATAGTAATCGCGCATTAAAGCACGGTCCTGTTCCTCGATGTTGGCAGCACATGTTCTTTCTCGCCCCCGCTCAAGGTTGCTTGGCCTCGATTTATTTTTGAACAGAGCAATACCAGCCCTTGCTTTCGCGAGTCCCCTGAGCTATACATAGTGACGCGGCGTTTCAGGCGATTGACGTGGAGTTTCCCCGCAACCCCGTCGCATGGTGCCAAAAAATCTGTACGAAGGGTGTGCGTGCACGTGAATGACTGGCGGCGTGTTCGCGCCGTGGGTGCGTTGAAAGCGCCCGTTTTAACACGTGCTGGGCCAACCTCTTCGTAGAAACGTTGCCCTCCTGCTCTTCCTCTATGACCTTTGGAAGAGAGTCACATGGCAGCTTACCCCGCTTGAAGGCAGGACGCCAATAGCCTATTGAGTAGGTTAGTGCGCGCGGCTTGCGCATGACTACCAGTCACCGTTTCGAATCCCCCAGCGGGATAAATTTTTGACAAATTTTCGTTCGCTTGTTATCGCAACCGGCTCAGCGACCATCATATTTCTGTATAAAACTGGGGACGCCATAAAAAATTATGAGTAAAACAAAAATCCTATGGCATTTATAAAGATGCAATAGCGGCCTTCTGATCCAAGCCTACGTTTTATCATCCTGCAGTCAATTGCAAGATGATAAACTAAAGTAGGACGTTCTGGCGGGCTAGTTGGTTCATAGCTTTTAGACGTTTATAAACGGCGCAAAAAAAACGAAGACACAAGAAAGAAAACACACACGACACCACTGCGCTCGTGGTGTCGTGTGTGTTTTCATTCTTGTGTCTTCGTTTTTTTGCGCAGTTTATAAACATCTAAAAGGCTTAGCCACTGCTGCTTATATTTGCAGTGTGTATGCTCCTTAAGAACCACCACTGGACTCGATATCCTTACTGGGCACATCTAGTTGCTTGCCTGATTTTGAATGCCCGTGTTTAGTGTTACCTTCATATAGTGCTTCGTTCTTTTTTTTTTTTATTGCGATAGCAATTATATGGACACTTCAACCGGATTTCTGCCGTCGGCGTCGCCGTCACCGTGAGGTTCCGTATAGATTACAAGGGCGATAAAATAGTCGCCGCGCGCCGTATGCGCGAGCGAAAGAGCGCGGGGGACGCGCGCTATCACGGAGAGCGAACGCACGGTGGAAAGCAAACGCGACCGTCGCCCGAAAGGCCGTGGAGGTATGGGAGGAAGGAAGGCGGGGCGGCGCTGTGCTCCGGCACCAAAGGCGTATCTTGCCACTCAATCTCCCACGCGAAAGCAAGAAACGGGAAGAGGGGGGGAGCGGGGGGGGGGGGGGGGGGGGTCAGCTTCTTCTCTGCCAACTCCATTGCCCGACGGTGCCGGTCGCCCGCACCGTCTCTTATCTCCACGCGGCTCTGACCTTTGTATGCGCTGTGCATTCGCGGCTCAGTTTCCGTTAAAGCGATAGACCGCTGAACCTGCGCTTGCTGCCAGCGTTTTGACAGTCGTTGGCTCCGGTCATTCAGTGTGATCTATTCATGTTTGCTTGTGCGCGCTGACACCACGATTGTTAATTCAGTTAGTAAGCCAATGTGTCCACGTTTATGCAGCCGATAAAACTACTATCCCTACTCCGAATAGCTCTCTACTAATTTGCTATCGCAATCAATGCTTCGCCTTTCGGGCGAAGCTGCGACATTTTTTTTCTAGATAGGTCTTCCCTCTCTTGTAATAAAGAAACGGAAACTCGGTCACGCACGATGCCGGCGCTGTTTTCTGCTGCAAATGGCTAATGCAAATGTGCTATACTGCTACTGGTGGTTGAGCCTATTGTAAAAAAAAGAAAAAACAAACGTTGGTGCATTTTCTATTTCTTTCAGCAAAATGTTCTTCTCGCGTAACGAAATTAACCATTTGCATTCTCACGAGCAAACATGCCACGATTATTAAAGGATATATGACGATGAAGCAGAAACGTGGTGAAAAAACAGCATGAAGGACGACGACATATGGGATGCAGACAAGCAGATGCATTCACTCTCAAATAAGTTTGCGAGTCAGCCCTTTGAACCATGAACCAAGCAAAGCAACGGGGCCCCACGCTGCCGACGCACAATCTTCTCTTTTCTTTTTTCTTTTTTTTTTCTCGTTTTTTTTTTTTCTCAGAGCGTGGTTTTCAATGAGTTCTCTGCCTTCGCGTGTGGCGTTACTGTTCAAAGCGAGCAGGCCTTCTGTTATATCTAGGTAGTGTTGACCAAATACGTATCTTTCAGTAAGACTCCACAAGCGGCAAATAGACAGGCTACACACTTCGTTGGAGAAATTTCGTAACTTTTTACCTCCCTTGATTTCAATTCTCGCTTTTTTTTACTTTTTTTATTTTTTTTTCTCTTTTTTTTTTTTTTTTTTTTTTTTGTCACGAAGTACCTTACCTGGAATTCGTTGACGTTTGCACAGGCTCTGGGACCGAAAACCTGCGCTTGCACGGCAAGCAGAACTTCTCTCCAGGGAAGGAGCAGCAGGACACCGTCTCCCCTCACACCGCGGCTTCCGCGACCTCACCCGGAACAGAAATGGGCTACCCTGCAAGCGTCCAAGAACAGCGTGAAAGGTAAGTGAGCCGCGGAGATTCGAAGAAATCGGAAGCAATTTTTTAGTGAAAAGTGTTGCCCACGGTAACTTCTTGACTAGTTACCACCATAATGTTCGTATAAGATAAAGACAGCCGGAAAGTTATTCACTCTCATTGCATTACGGCTGATAGCTAGCGAGATGCCAAGTCGAGAATTACGTATATTGACGCTGCACAGATAACCAATACATATGCTTAACAGTAAAGAAGTAGAGACTTACCGTCGCTGTTGTGGGTGCCTACCTATATCCATCAAGTCGATTTGATTACAAAAAAAAATTACGAGAGATCCTGTCATCATCTACTGATTAGTGGATTAATATCGGAGGCTTCAACGCTCATTGTAGACTCTGTGGAAGTACAAAGATCAACGCGAAAGGCAGAGGCTTGATATCATTCGCCTCCGACAACGAACTCTGGGTTTTAAATGATGGCAGTCCTACGCATTTACGTGGTTCTACACACAGCAGCTGTCTTGACTTACCATTTGTCTCCCTTAGTTTCGTCAGGCGTACTGGGTGGGTTTACGGACATTGAAACGCACGGGAGTGACCATATTTCCGCGTATGTCAATATCAGCGGACTGTCCTCTTCCAAGTCATATGTGATACAATCCAGAGAATGGACTGGCCCAAATTCCCGTCTTTTATGGAAGACTTATGCCAAGGTAGCATATCACGTAATTTGGAATACACAATCAAGATCACCATGATCTTGATTGAGCACATGGTGAGCACATGATCTGGAGCACATGGGAATACGCGTCGTGTGATGATCAAGATTATTACACGACGCGTATTCCCATGTGCTCTTCGAAAATCAAGGAATTCGACATAGAATTAGAGCGACTTCGAGCAATCCGGCTACGTGCCGAACGTAGATGCCGACGCACGAAGTTAATCGTCGATCTACGGACTGCTACACGCATACAAAGTAAAATCCAGCGCCGGTTAGATAAGCTAGAGTCACAACGCTGAACTACTTTCTGTAAATCGTTAGACCCTCGTAACCCTTTATCACACTTATGGAGTACGGTACGAGGTCTCAGGACAATCTCCGTACAGCGGTCCTCATTCAAGGCTCTAGCCCTCTTCCAACAGCGACCAGATATTGATGTCGCAGCAGATTTCTGTGCCAGATCATCCGGGTTACTCACAGCTCCCAACAATTTACCACCTTCCATCAGCTTCCCGCCACCCCGTGACTCTCACATGGATCTACAATTTTCCATCCATGAACTCAAGACGGCGCTAGCTTTGTGCCGACGTACGTCATCACCGGGAACTTGCGGAATTTCTTACAGAGCCCTGTGTCATCTGGATGAACGGGCGATGAGTGTTCTACTAGATATGTATAATGAATTCTGGCGAGGTGGTACACTTCCCACAGAATGGAAGATTAGTCATGTGGTTCCGCTACTGAAGCCCAGCAAGTCGCCGTTGGAGCTTTCATAGTATCTTCCGATCGCATTGGCGAGCTGTATGGGAAAAGTGAAGAAGAAAATTATCATCGGACGCCTGAAGTGGTACTTCGAATACCACAACGTCTACCAAGATGCCATGACAGGCTTCCAACGTGGCCGCCAATCGATTGATAATGTGGTCGACCTGGTCACCTATACGTTCAGCACCAAAAAGGATGTAAGCGTCTCTGCACTTCTTTGTACCTCGACGTCAAAGGGGCGCACGACAACGTTACACATGAAGCCATCCTCGCCGCTCTCGAAGAGGTCGGCCTCGGCGGTCGGATGTTTCCATGGATAAGCGCCTATCTCTCTATGCGACTTTTCTTTGTGAGCACCGAGAACGGCCCCACTTCTTTACATTACAACTACCGTGGCGTCCCCCAGGGTGGCGTACTGAGCCCTACGTTGTTTAACCTCACGCTAATTGGTCTGCTTAATCACCTTCCAAGCACAGTTAAATTATCAATGTACGCGGATGACATATGCATTTGGGCGTCTAGAATAGCCCGCCTACACGCGCGCGCAAGGCTCCAAAATGCCGCTACTCAGACTACACTTTACCTCCGCAATCAAGGAGTGGAAATTTCATCTGAGAAATGTGCACTTGTGGGGTTTACGCGTAAGACCATGACGCACTAAAGTGTATTAATCAAAGCGCAAATGATACCGAAAGTCCGGTCGTACAAACTCTTAGATGTCGTGATTGACAGAGACATATCATGGAGCCCCCGTGTCTCGTACATTAAAAAGTGGGTGACAGGCATCTGTCACCTTTTGAAATTCTCCTTCAGCCAAAGATCAACCTGGCCATACAGCTTACCTTACTTCTATTATATGAGAAGTACCGGAATTACACACACATATACACCGGTGGCTCCGTCCTGCGAAACAGCTCTACCACTGTCGTCATTCCAGCAAATATCACCACTATCAAGTTCAAAGCGTATCACTTAACAACGTCGATGGCAGTAGAACTCGCAGTGCTTCGCGTCGCATTACACTTTATTAATGACGAACCAACACACAAATGGTCCATTTTCTGGGACTCGAAGACGGCACTGCAGTGTTTACTGTCAGTAAGGCGACTGTTTGGGTATGTTGGTAAGGCATGAAAGAACTTTATGCGCACAAGACGAGGCGACCAACCGGCCGACCGGACGACAAGACGACCGGCCTCATGTGTCTTAGCCTCTTGTCCTCGTCTTGTGCGCATAAAGTTATTTGCTTTCAGCCTTACGGCGCGGTACGCATGAGCAGCAGTTGTTCGAAATTACAGAGGCCATACACAACCTGACTGAGAAAGGGCACGAAGTCATTTTTTAGTGGCTGCCGAGTCACTGTGGTATTATCGGCAATAAACATGCCGATCAAGCTGCTCGTTTAGCCCATGTAGAATACCGCCGTCTATAAATTCCGCTGTCTAGGACAGATGCTGCAAGGATGCCCCGAAGACTTGCACGCCGGTGCACCACATTGGACTGGAATTAACCACATTTCATTCATGTCAGATTATACACCCTGGATCCAACCTTAAGCCTTCGACTTCCACCAAGACTTCCCCGAAGAGAGGTGACATTTTTGTGTAAGCTATGGTTGTCGGTGTCGGCCATCTCTGCGGGCTCCGCATAGAGATGGCCGATACCGCAGCCTGTGGCTATTGCGGCGAAAAGGAAACAACTGGTCATGTTCTGTGCCAGTGCCCGCAGTACAATATGTGCCGAGACAATCACTTTCTGTCGTGCTGAACCATTTGGACGACCAGCCTCCAGTCGAAAGAAAGAATGTGACCACATCGACGGGACACAACCTCGCATCAGAAGGCCGTGCAAGCGGCGCTTCATAAGATCCACTGGACTTTGTGAACGCCTCCATTTTTTTTTCTTCTCCTTGTTCTCTCTCTCCCTCTCTCTCCTTTCTTTACAAATCTTATTTCCCCCACCCCAGTGCAGGGTAGCCAACCAGAAACTCGCATCTGGTTAACCTCCCTGCCTTTTCTCACTCTAGTCGTATGGAGACGAATAATGAACATCATGGCCCAGTAGAAGAAATTTTTAAACTTGACTGAAAGTTGATGACATGCTAGTGAGCAACTTAACTGCATACTTTGAAAGACCTCCGAAAATCCGGCTTCCTTAGAAAACCTAGGACTCAGCTCCATTTCTAATGAATATTTCGGACTTTTTCACGCCTATGAAAGATTTATCAGCGAAGAGCTCACAAGAAAAAAAGGCGGGTTATCTTCTTTCAAGCACTTGTCTAACTCACCATGGTTTCCTATGAAGAGATGAAGTACATTCAGCTTTCACATCACGGACATGCGTCGTGCTAACAGAACACTCTCACTCGAGGTGTGATCACGCTTGTATCAATGGCAGCCAAAGTCGGCCATTATAAAGACTTAAAAGCGCTCACCATAGCACCAGTCACCGCGACTGTACCCCGCAGCTGCTTCTGCATTTTTCTGAGAGGATATACCTTAGCAGCTCACATGTTGGCGCTCTCAATATTGTATGTTGCGAAAATCATTTCTCCTTTGTTCTATAGTTGCACGGCTTCTATGGCAAAACTAACAATTGTGTCAATAGCTGAAAGAGGTAATGTTCGACATCCATGCTGCTGCTATCGTTGAGCCATGTTCTGTTTTGTTGCAGGAGGATTTAGGGAAAGCGGAAACAATAAGCTTGTTTTTACCGTTATCACATGGAAGTTCTAATATTCGTCAGTACTTTTTATAGTTGTGCGCTTCAGGTATTTCAATACAGCCTTATATGCCGTGTTTGCAAATCACAAAACATGTTTCTTCGCCGAAGTAATAGTTATACCAAAAAAAATCACCAGGTGTTTTTTTTTTCTTTTAGGGGGAGGGGGTATTATTATTTTTTGTGTTAGTGCCTCACTGTACCACCCCATCACACTTCGGCAGGGCGTTTGCGCTACCTACCGGAGATCGACATGTCGCGACAATTTGATTTTGTGCAAACGCGGCCTGACTGGCAGTGTTAGTATAGTGACTGGCGTTGTCCTCTGTGCATGCACTGAATTAGGCTGATGGAAACAACGGCCTGGTTTAGTGCCGCCACAATCACTCAACATGATTCAAGATTATCGTGCTCAACATAGATCAAAGTATTTGGAATATGAAGACTTCCAAAAACTAGGGAACAAGTGGGAAGTTTGAAGGTATGCGACCGGGCTAGTTGGTGTTCATCCATGACGTTTGACAGCGCGAACTTAGGACAAAGGGCGGCTAAAGAGGGGACAGGCGAAAACAAGCACTGAGCTTGGAAGTTTGAGCATGGCGTCAACGTTCCGACGTGTGAGCTTGTCTTCGTCGAACACAAGTCTTCTTGCCGAATTTTCGACTCCGATTTGCGCACCTAGTACAGTAAACGAGCGTTAAGAAACCTCAAGAAACTGATCCCGTTCATGAAAGTTCATTGACGTGAAACGTAAATAAGTTAGCTTGCTGTCGGCCGCGGGAATGCCTTAAACAATTTGGTCATTTCAACCCATTCGAAGCACGCACCTAGAAAAGTATGCGAAGAGAAAGCAAAGGGAAAGGTTTATACCAGGAGGGGCTGGTCGTCTAGTGTGACTGCGAGTGCGTGTGTGCCGGCGTTCCTCGTCTCGAACTTCAGCCTCAGCTGCAAAGGATCGTCCTCAGCGCGTGTGACTACTGCTGCACTTTTCCTGTAAATTAAAAAAAAACATAAAGTTAATTCATCTGCCCTCTGTGCACAGCAGTCAGTAAAAACTTGGAGAACACAAGAAAGAACGTCAGAAGTCCCGGGGTCCATGCAGCGCACAAAGTAAGGGAGTGCACAGAAGGCGATCACTCGCCCACCACCATTGCGCTGTCCTGTCAGGCAAATCTTCCAGGCAAATCAGGCCTTCGAACTTTTCTTTTTGTAGCGTTAGCTACACTGGCCTACCCGCCGTGGTTGCTCAGTGGCTATGGTGTTGGGCTGCTGAGCACGAGGTCGCGGGATCGAATCCCGGCCACGGCGGCCGCATTTCGATGGGGGCGAAATGCGAAAACACCCGTGTACTTAGATTTAGGTGCACGTTAAAGAACCCCAGGTGGTCCAAATTTCCGGAGTCCCCCACTACGGCGTGCCTCATAATCAGAACTGGTTTTGGCACGTAAAACCCCATAATTTTTACACTGGCCTAGCCAAGCCCGTTTCGCGCGGCACATCAAGAGCCGTGCTGCGCATGCGCAAGGATCAGTGATGTCACACGGCTTGCGCACCGGAGCCACCGCAGCCGGCACCTCTCGCGCACTCCGCCGCCGCCGCGCGCGACTCACCGCCGCCGGTCTGCGCATTCCAGAGAAGTGACGTCGTAGCCGTGGTAGACGCACTGGCGCTGGCGCTCGCTCGCTGTGCAGTCGCCGTCTGACACTGCGCTGGAGCCGTTGCGCTTCTGACTGGCGTTTGCCAGTGTGGTATAGCCATGGAGAAGGAGAGCGCAAATGCTGCTCAACAGCGCAGAAGAACGGAGAAGCTTGACTCATCGGATCCCGAAGTAGTTGCCTGGCAATTAGCGGTTGAGCGTAGGAGGAATGAACAGAAGAAGGCTAAACGTGCTGCGGAGACACTGGAGCAAAGGGACGAACGGTATAGCAAAGCGGCGTCGCCAGGAGGCTGAGCGACGTGCCCGACCACCCCTGCAGCAACAACACAACGCCGTCGATGACGTCAAGGCTCGCCGATCGACTGAATATACTGTGAAACTCAGCGAAAGCGCCAGTGCGACTCGGACCTTCCAGACGGACTTCGTAAACAATCCGTTTGGATATGTGTGCGACGTGTGCGAAAGACTATGGCACATGAAAGACTTGACGCCGCTGAGTAGTGCCATGCGTGAAACGTTGAGTTTAGCGGCGGCGCCTCAGTGGGCTGAAACCGTGGCGCGGGTTTGTACAACGTGCAAGAACTTTCTCGTTAAGCAGAATATTCCACTCTTTAGCGTTACCAATGGGCATCGTTACCCACCGATGCCACCAGGTCTACCGGTTCTGAACGATGTGGCCGACTTAGCTCACGCTACGTATATCCAAGCATAGCCGAGCTAAGCCACTGCTAATTTTTTTTCTTTCTTTCTTTCTTTTCTTTTTGTGGGCTGAGGCTGCAAGAACATTCACATTTTCTTGTGGCCTCGTTCTTGAACAAAGTTGGAAGGCGATTCAACCTCTAGTTGAAGTAGATCAAATACAATACCCTCCTGAGCGAGTTGGGGGTGAAAATTGTGCGGAGTCACTTCGAACAGCACTCTATTGCATCACCCCTTGCGTGAGCAGAGTAGGAGGCGCCTCGGACCGCTGAAAATTTTTTTACTGCACTATCTTCGGGATAAGCCTACATTTTTAGACAGCACTGTTTCCGGCATCGGCCCACAATAGAGGCTACACGTACACGTACCCGGTACGGAAAAGGGGGAGGGGGCATATAACTCAGTAAGGAAAACATTGTCTTTGAAAATTGAAATCGCAAGCAACAAAAATAAAACATTCGCAGGACATGAGAACAACTTTGCCCCTTTCCGTGAACACACCACAGGCTATGTAGGCTAGCCATAGAAGTATCCCTAACTTGACTCATTTAAAAGTATTATCATAGCTTTGTTTAGAAGCCAGGCCTTCCTTCGGCACTCTCCTAGACGAGAAATGCAGCTTTTGACTCTCCAGTTTAACCTGTCCGAGCCGAGAGGAACCTAAGAACAACAAACCTTGCGGACTTGGATGAAATAAGCATTGCCCGAACTTGTTCTGGTTCCACGTCAATCGGGTGTCCAGATTGGTTCTGGAACTTCAAGCGCACGGCTTTCAAAGAACCAAGTTGTTGACCGTCTGCGGGATCTGTTTTAAAGATAACAACAGCGTAAAGCATGAATGTTTAGGAAACAATTTCATTATACTAAGATGTAGTAAATAATGAATTCTGAATTACGTTCGCACTGCCCACTGTTCTACCGGACTGGTTAGCGCGCTTACTACGCGTTTCGCTTTGACAGTAAGCATGCAAGCATCTACAAATAGCCTTTTAAGAAACTCTGATCTTACTAGCCTTGATTGACTAATCAATTTGGCGGAAAACAAGTGGAACGCATTGTTTCTTCGCTTCTCGATAAACTTAAAGCTTCGTTTACTTAAGATAAATGTGTATGCCTAATTTACGCATGCATTTGTAAATAAGCATTTTCAGGCTTTGCGTAATGGCCCCATTGACAATTCGCTGCAGCCTCGAACATTGAATAGTAATTACTGACAATTCGAAAATTGGCATTGTGTGTCAAACTAAATCGGATAGCGTGCACAAGGAACTAAGCGTAAATCAAAATGCACGACGCGCACGCCAATCTATAAGACCCGGAGACAGTAGTGGCTATGCGAGTATGATCGTAGAAATGACTCACCTTCAAAAGACAGCACAGCTGAAACCATCGACGGGTCGGCTTGGCGGGACACCGCACCGTACACGAGGTATCCTTCCCTGTGGTCCTCTCTGTCCTTTCTGAATCTTAGGGAGAGCGGCTGATACGCCGAAATGTCTTCTTTGTCATCCATGACGACGATGGGCCGAGCAGCTTTGTCAAGCACTTCTACAAGCGGCAGCACGACCTCTGGCATCTCAGGCCCGAAGTGGAGCAGCGTTTTACCGAACTCATGCACACTCTTGGCCCGCACAAGCGCTGCCTCCAGGGTGCTGCTACGATCGAGCAGTGTCTGTTGGTGCTCTTTCTGGAAGCGGGTGATTTCATCTAGCAGCTCGCGCCTGCGAGCTTCCAGAGCGCACACATATCCGTCGTAGAAGCTGTTCACCTCCCGTGTCACATCGCTAGCGTTGCGAGACAAAGCCTGGCTCTTCTTCAGGGTTCCGTTTGCCGAATCTTCAAGATAAGACATCTTCGAGTGCAGCCTGGTAAGAAGCTGACCTGTCCTCGTGAGTTCCTTTTCTTTGACAGCAGTTAAGTCGCTGCTGACGTGATTACGGTGGTCATTCAGTAAGCACGATGAGCAGATGGCCTTGCGGCATGACAGACAGAAAGTGTCTATCTGGTATGCCGGGTGTCTTGAACAGGCTCTGGGTCCCAGTGAAGCCGTTGACTGCATGGTCTGGTCGTCCGCCTCGTGCGTCTTGCGTGTGGCGGATCGGCCGCGTAGATTCTCACCGGGATGATGTCGGCGCAGCTTAGTGCAGCACGACAGCAAACACCCGATGCACCTGTTCACGGCGGCTCTGCTCTTGGCGCACAGGTCGCAGAGCGAGGAACGCTTGGCTTGGGACGCGGATTGTTTTACCGCGCCGCGCTGCCAGCTGCCAAGTAGGTCAGGAGCAGAGCGCAGGAACCGTCTGACTAGCACATTTGCAGGGAACTCGTTTCCTGTCGCCGTCACGGTGCATTCATTCTGGCATGTAGGACAAACAATAACGCCGTCCACCCTTTCTTCGACAGAGCCGTCGCCCTGGCGGTATGCGGACTCGTGCATCTTGCAGCTTGCAGTAGCTGACAGTAGGTTCGAAGGTGTGCCGCGGGCACAAGAAGCTCGGCTCGGGACGCCTCTTGCAGTGCTTACTCTGGAGGATAAAAAGCGCCTGTGATATCTACCAAGCCGTTCTATGCAACGTCTGCACAAGGTGTGCAAACAAGGCAGTATCCTTGGGTCCTGAAGCTTCTCCAGGCATGCCGGGCACTGCAGACTCAAAGGATTTTGGCGATCGGGAGCCTTGTACTTGAACCTTTGCAAACCAAAAGTATTGTGCATGTGTCAGAGTACGTACTGGTTTCGGCTAACTTATGTAAAGCCATTTATAAAGCAATTTCAATGCACGCATAATTACCGCACAATATAGCACTAGCTGTTTGCACTAAACTATACTAATACACAGCAGATGACGGCACAATTTACAACAGGCCAGAAAAAAGGGCTACACAGATCCACTTACTGTGTAGGCGTATATCGCATCCTATATCAAGCTAAAGGTGAGAAATCATTGGAAATGAATTTAAGCGAGTGGCCCTGCCCGACATTCAATACGCCACGTACACTCCAAAGCTGTGGCTAGGTTCTCAAGAATAAGTTCGCAAAAAAAAGTGCACAAATGCAGGGTGCTCAGAAAATCTATATTTATCTTAATTTTCGTTTAGCTTCTAGGATTATGTTCTTGTCTGAGTAAAAGAAAGTTTACTGTGGACGGGAGTAACAGGAAATGTTAATGCCTTGCAGCAAATAGCAGACAACAGCAAGTGGCGGCACCATTTTAGGCACACTTCTTATATGAAATTGCACGATGGCATTCCGCGGTTTAATGTGCTCAGGTGGCTTACAGGTGCAGTCCCTCATCCCTGATTTGAATTCTACTACTCCTTGTGCGAGGCTGTTTGAACGACGGACAAGCTGGTCGAGCGACCAATAGATCGCAGAGAAACTGCAAGCACAAATCCGAGAGGTCTTCCCGGACATTGCACTGAAGTTTCCGGGGAAATCCGCACGTTTGCGCAAACATTCGGGCAATGCTTAGAGCTATGTGTTATTTTAGTACACCATAAAAATTCCATGCCTTTGTTCTGAAAACGTAACAGGGGTTTCATGAATTTATTAAAATTAAGATGTAATTCGGTAACTCTTTAGATGTTTCAAATATGCATAGAGTTCGCAGCCGCCCAGTATACGTATATACATTGCTATAGTGAAGCAATATATACGTACCTAGTAAAGACGTAATGGGCACTGTAAATTTGCAAGGGGGGGGGGGGGGGGGGGGCGCAAGTGCCGAGAGATGATGTCTAATGAGAGTTCGAGAGGTTGACTATAGCTGTATACTCTTCACATGTTATTCCATTTGCCAAAAAATCAAAGGTGCAAAATACAAGCGCAAACGCATAGACTATATAATGCACACAAAGAACGTGCACACAAAGCGACCTTGGCTAAGGCGTGTGTCACTAAAAAAAGTGTAGCACACACGGGACATGTTGCAGAGCCGCAAAGCACGTTGGTAGCAGTCACGAATGATACGATGTATGATATAGTACAGCTTGGCAAATGCCGGAACAAAGTAATGTACTTCGAGAAAAAACGGTGGTGCGATTTTTTCCCCGTAACAACGCACGTGCTGCGCAACAGAACGCGAAAATCCAGTCAGGCAACTAGACCTGCTCAGGCTGTTACGTTTCAGCATGCAGCCAACAGGATAGCATATTTGCCTGATAGAGCGAATCCACTGTGCTTACCATAGAACCACAGTGAAAGCTATGATCACTTGGCTTAGTGAGAAGAAATTTTCGCATGGTCGCTGGCGCACAAAGCTGTTCGTGCGCTAGTGACGTTCTTGAAGTGCACTGGCCTGAGTGACCATTTATATAGTCATCCCGTGCATCTTCCGTCATGTGCGCCGTGTTCGCTCCCTCCCCCTTTTCCTCTTTCTATTCCCCCTTTCTCTTACCCCCTGTGTAGGGTAGCAAACCGGACGCTCGTCATGTTGACCTCCCTACCTTTCTTTTCATCGCCTTACTTTGTTTCTCTCTCTATCTCCCTCTCTATTTCTCTCTTACGCGCGGTCGCCGCACCCTCACCTAGATGCCTAGACACGTTATGAAACCTTTAGTGAGATGCTGCTCACGCGACTCTTCTGTGAGCAGTCCAGAAGACAAAAATGCAACTTCCCGGAATGACCCCACTTCGCCTAAAAAAATTAAATAAAAAAGATGCTTCTCTGGGCATTCGCACCTGCAGCTTAGACATTTCTTAGTAAATACTTTGGTAATAGTTTCGAGTCGTTGGCTGGAAATGTAAGCCCTCTAGAGATGCAATGTGCTGAGCCTCAAGCGCGTTGCACCTCGGAGAACCTGGTACCCCACGCTTTCACATTTCACGTTCATGCAAACATGCAGCGTCCACGGAGCGTGCATTTACATATAGGGCAACTGGCAAAGGCGTTACAACTGGGACAGTGGAAAACCCAGCGATTTTCCCTAATAGGCGCCGCGATACCTCCGATCATCCGCGCTCGAAGCTCGTCATTCTACCGTTACCGCTGTTTCCCACGAGAGCAAGCGTAGACTGCAATGGAATTCCGAGGTGATGTCGGTCATTGAAGTGCCTTACTCGTTGTTCGCAGGCCATGACATGGCGTCCTGACTCCTTCAGTCTCGCGCACAGTCACACCAGTCGCCCGCGGCGCGCTGCGTGCCCTCGAGTTTCCGCTGACGGTGATTCGAGAAGCCGCGCATTCATGGCTGGCAGCGAGCGCCCACCGGCGGTGGCGGCGCCACACCGGCCTCGGGGCTGAGTACCGGTTGACGAAATCTCGCGCATGCGATGGCCTTTCTCTGTGGCACTGGAAACGCAGGGCGCGCAGGCTGCCCTCTCGGTCGGGGTGTTCCCCTCCCGGCGCAAAGGCCGCCCGGGCATGCTACGTCAACGTTCTAAAAGTAAACGCGCCACGACTCGAAGGAAAAAAAAAAGGAATAAAGCGCATCGTGTGCAGAAAGAGCGCTGCTCTGTTTTGATTTCTCCTGTCCTGACCTCTTTCGTGTTCTGTCTCGGAAACTCGCCATCTAACGAGCAAGCAAACATCTCGGAGGAAAAGCCAACCCGACGGCGAACGACTTGGGCGCCTTTATTCATTGCTTTCCAAATCTAAATTCGTCGTGATGTGTACGCCCTTCAGGTTCACAACCGCATCGGTACTGTAGAAGACGTGCGCGAGCGGAAGTCGGGCACGGACGAATCGATGAGAAAGGCAACAATGAATGGACAAATGAAGCGAATTTGCGAGAAGACCATGTTTGGACTGAAGTCAACTTTCAACCAGACGTACATTTTCTTTTGTATTTGCTGCATTGTCAGGCACCCTCAAGATAGCAAACATTCAAAAACAACATGCGCATTTCAAGTATATCGGAGGAGGCCCGAATGGGGTTTTACTTTGAAAAGAAGACTCCTCTTTGGGAACGTAAGCTTTTTCGCAACAACAGGACCCGTTTAGCACTTCTGTCTAATCACTTCGTGTCATTTGCGAAACATTCAAAGAAGCCTAACTCATTTATTTCTCTCTTTTTTTTTCTTTCTTTATACTTTCCCGAATGCGTTGTAGCTAGCATGCAATTAATGGTTTGCACCCCCCAATAATTGAAGGCTGTGTGGACATAGTAGAAGTTTCGTTCATATAGTGTTTACCCGCCGAGGTTGCTTAGCAAGGCTGTGGTGTTACGCTGCTAAGCACGAGGTCGTGGGATCAAATCCCGGCCGCGGCGACCGCATTTCGATGGGGATGAAATGTATAAATGCCCCTGTCCCGTGCATTGGGGGCACGTTAAAGATCCCCTGGTGGTAAAAATTAATCCGGAGTCCCCCACTACGGCGTGCCTCATAATTAAATCGTGATTTTGGCCCATAAAACCCTAGAATTCAATTCACAGGGTTCATAAAAAATCAGTTCGAAGCATTTTGCAATGCTTCATGCTCAGTCTTTTGCAAACAGAGGGAAAAAAACTTGAGACTGGGGCCGAGTCCACGAAGCTTTTCTTTCGCAAATTGTTTTTTCCGATGGCCGGCTGCTCTCGTTAATAATATGTCCAACATCGCGATTGGCTAGCGTCTGCTCTCATGAACAGCGTAAGAACTCTGTAACGCAAATATTTCTTTGCCTACCGCCTCAGAATTCAGCCTCTTGTCCCTCGCCAAGTATAGTGAGTCAATCCCGGAGATACTGTAATCAAAACTGGGCGAATTCCGGAGACTGGGTAATCAAACCGCTGACTTGGCATGATACGCGTTCACGAAATGGCTGCAATGGTTTTTTCACGCTGGCTGATGCTGTACAGGCCACACAATTAAAGAATTGGGTGGGCCGATGCTGATAATGTTATCGCATACTGTCGCTCAGGAGTCAAGTGTAGCATGGGGACCCTATAGCATCTTTGCTTCTTCCTAGGGTTGCTATCGATTTTCGCGTGAAGGCGATTAATGCGCATTTTTCTGTTAAAACGCCGAGGTCTTGTCTCTGAACATAAGTAGACGTCATCGTTGCAGCCTTTTGTAACCTCGCGTGAACTTGCGGGCGAGTTACTCCAGAAGCCCAAATACAGATGTCATCTGCGTAAATGGTTGCATACCATGCGTCTATTAATGGCCAGCCTATCTTGTACAAAAGAAACCATCGATTTTTAGCGATAACTGTCGACCGTGACCTCTCCTGGAGCCCCCATGCATTCTACCTAAGGAAGAGACTCCTCTCGATCAGTCACCTGTTCGAAGCCAGAAAGCATGGGGACCGTCGGTGCGTTCTATGCTGCAACTGTACAAAGCGATTTTCATGGGTTTCTTGCGTTACAGCACTCCGGTGTTGTCAAGCGCCCGGAGGACCAACCTCAGAGCGCTTGAGAGCATGCAAGCTCAAGCACTTAGAACTTATCTTCACCTACCGCGATGCGCTTCAACAGTCGCAACAATTGCCATCGCCAGGGAACATCCCATCAGTACGTATGTCGCCACAGACACCCATCTTCGCGCCTTTCCCGACTACAGTCTCAACGCCTTGCTTGTCCCTCGGAAAGTAAACCAGATGCAACATTTTCTCTCTCTGTCTCCTAGGGTTGCTAACCGTCCCGAATTTAGGGGGCCAATCCCGACTTGACCCAATGGGGACTGCCAAATTCCGACTTTTGGATTTTTTTTTCTAAGTGGATAACAATAAACAGACCAGGGGCCGAATTCGCAAAGCTTTTGTTTCGTAAGTGCTTCCTGTCACTGGGCGGCCGCCTTCGCTAATGATATTGTTATGAGCCAGTTGTCCGGTGGACAAAGAAGATGCTGAAGCGTAGAGCAGACAAGGGGAGGAAGAAGTGAAACTGTGGTTTTGTTGAGGATATCATCATCATCGTCCGCCACCTTTGTTGTTGCTGTCCAACTTTTAGTCGCCTTGTACATAGTGTAAATAAACCCCTTTTTCTGTAAATCTCCCCCTAACATCTTGGTGGAGTTGCGGGGTACATCACGAGCACATCACGAAACTTCGCAGCGGAAATCTCGTGGGCCCTTCGACCATGTCGACTGAGAGGCCCGCTGCTTCGGCTTCGGCTACCACAGCACCGATTGTCTTGACCCAACTCCGGGACCCTGGCACCTTCTCGGGCACTGACAACATGGACGTCGAAGGCTGGCTAATCGAATACGAACGCGCCAGCAAGAACAACCAGTGGGACCCGACTATAATGCTGGCTAACATCATTTATTACCTCAAGGGAACAGCCCGTGTTTGGTTCCGAACACACGAGGAGGAATTGATCAGTTAGGACAACTGCAAGCAAAAACTGCAGGAACTCTTTGGGAAGCCAGTTGGGCGCCAGCGAGCCGCCAAGAAGGAACTTTCGTGCGGGCCCAAACATTTACTGAACCGTACGTTGTGTGCATTCAAGATCTATTAGCACTCTGTCGGCGGGTCGATGACAAGTCGGTTACTGTAGATAATGTTCGCAGGCATGCCAAGAACTGGAGTGGGAATGCAACCAGCTCGTCAAATACTGCACTCAGTGCTGGCCTCGTTGAGACAGGCTTCCGGAGCACATCAAGAAGTACCGGAGCCATCGAGGTGATCTCTCTTTGTGCAACGGCGTCTTGCTAAAAGGTAATCGCTTTGTCATCCAGGCTTCGCTGCAAAAGGATACGCTCGAACTTATCCATGAAGCCCACCAGGGAATTACCCGATGCCGCCTAAGGGCCCAGGATTCCGTGTGGTGGTACGGACTTTCGCAGAAAATACGGGACAGAGTCACTCGCTGCAGACTGTATGCAGTCACACGAGCGCAAAGAAGTGAGTCATAGGTGGTAACGAATACTCGAGCGCAACCGTGGCAAGTAAGAATGGACTTGTTTAGTTACAAGGGACACAACTACCTACTAGTAGTTGATTATTGTTCTCGCTACCCTGAAGTCATCTACATGCAAAGCACGAACTCTGAGATAGTCATCAATGCAGTCAAAATCATTTTTGCTCGTTTTGGCATTCCCGCAGTAGTACGAAGTGATAATGGACCGCAGTTTGCTTCACATGCCTTTGGAGCTTTTGCGAAGCGCTATGGCTTCCAACACATCACCTCAAGTACAAACTACCCGCAGTCAAATGGGGAAGTGGAAAGGATGGTGCGTACGATCAAAGAATTGTTTGCGAAAGCAGACGATCCTTTTCTGGCTCTTCTGTCGTACAGAGACACTGCAGGCGTCACAGGGTTCAGCCCAGCGCAGCTTCTGTTGGGTCGCAGCCTGCGAACCAAGACAGTGGACCGCCTGGAACCGAAGTGGCCGGCGCCAGACGATGTCAAGTGCCAAGACGAAGAGGTGAGAAAGCAGCAGAAGAAAGACTTTGATCGCCATCATGCCGCGACCGTCCTTCCTCCGCTGCAGCCAGGAGATATGGTGTGGGTTCGAGACATCAAGGATAAGGCGTGTGTTCTCAGCCCAGCCTCCAAGCCCCGCTCGTACGTCGTCGAAACACCCAACGTGGTACTTGTGCGTAATAGGATGCATCGAGTGCTCTATTCAGACCCAACGATGAGCAAGCTCAGGGTAAAAACCGCAAGGAGCATGAAGCGCCGACCACGGTAACAGCGACACAAGTCTCCAACGATCGCAGCGTGAGAGTCACCAGGTTTGGGCGTCGAGTCATGACTCCGAGAAGACTTGACTTGTGAAGTGTTCGGTGTTTCTTGTGTGCTGTTGTGCCATAGCACCTGCCATCATCGCCACCCGTCCCTCTGGGTCCTTCCGACTAGTCGCCAACGGGACGTGGCGACACAATGCGACGCGGGTGCCTCAGCAACCGCCCCGTCTTGATCCGGTCAACGAGTCGCCAAGGGGACGCGACGACACAATACGGCGCGGGGGGACCTCGGCAACTGCCCCGTCTGTGTCCTGCCGACGTGCAAGCAGCCCCGGCCATCATCGCCACCTCGGGGTCCTGTCGACGAGTCGCCAGGGGGACGCGACGACACAATGCGACGCGAGTGACGTCAGCAACCGTCCCCTCTTCCTCCTGTCGACGAGGAGCCGCCGCCAAGGGGATTTAAGGAGGAACTGGCCCATTGTTAAGCGAGAGAGTCGCCACCGGCCGCCCCGTCGGTTTGGTGCGCTCTTACCAGCTCTTACTGCTTTGACCAGCTATCCCCAGCTAATGGCAGCTATTACCAGCTATTACCTGCTATTCCTGCTATATCTGTACATATTTGTACATATTGTATAAAGTTTTCATCTCATCTTCGCCTGCTTCAAGACTCTGTCTCTCGTCCCCGACCCCGAGTCACAATAGTGGATGGCAGCTATGGGATTGGCGAACCAGTATCTGAACAGCGGATGGCAAGCTGCGAGATACGAGGACCGAAGACGCCTGCTACACCGCTCGATGGCAGCTACCAGATCGACCGGCGTCAACCACATTGGCTGGGTGAGTGCCTGATGTTTGCTTTTCATGTCGCCAGACCTCTCTAGCACAGGCAGATGTTAGGAGAGTGTTTTGTTTGTTGGTAGGCTATGATTTGAGTGTTTTTTGTTTGGTAGACTGGATTTATGCATTTACCTTCTTTAGACAGTCGATTCTAGTTTGAAGTAAGGGTAAATTTTGTGGGCAGCAACACGAGGAACGAGATCGCGATGGAGGAATTCCAAGTTCAGGACCTCATTCAAATTTGCGAGGAGTTGGGCATTTCCGCCGGCTCCGAAAAAGCAAGGAAAGCGATTCTCGACGTGATGCGAGCAGAGGACGTGACGACCGAGGAAGCCGAAGAGGCTTGGGAAATGATTGTGGAGCGAAAGCTCGAAGCAAAGGAACGCGTTAGACGTGAGAGGCGCGAGTTAGAGGCGAAGGAGCACATAAGTCCCGAGGAAAAGGCAAGGCGAGAGAGCCGTCGACAGAATCAAACATGGAAATGGCGCACAGCACGATATCATCTCCACACCTTCAGGGCGGGCGAGAATATGGTTAAATTTCTTGCTGATTTTGAAAAAGTGTGCGAAGGAGAAGGTGTCAACCGAGACCTCTGGTCCGAGCGGTTGATCCTGCTGCTCCCTTGTAGTCTCGCGTGCGTTTTGGAAAGCCTGCTTAATGAGGAGAAGCGGGACTACGATGAAGCTAAGAAGGCTTTATTGAGTCATTTTGATGCTGTAAGTCAGGCCAACTGCCAGGACCAATTTGATAGCCACAATGCCGAGCCTGTCGAGGAGAGACCGCGTATTGAGAAGGCTACTAGCTCAGTACGCCAGGGAAATGCTATGGTGCCATTGTTGCACACGCTTATCGACCAGCGGGAACACATTGTTGTGTCGCCGTCTAAAGAAGCCGCTTTGGAAATTGTGGCCGACGACGAAGGCCCGAAAGAAATTCTGCGCCCTTTTGATGACAGCGATACACTCAGGCTAGTCAAGGAGAGACCGCAGGGCAAGCCGGCTAGCTCAGATGGCGTCGGATGCAGTTGTGTTCTGTTAGAAGTACAGACATCTAGCGACGACCACGAGGCTAGCTTGGTTTTGCCGCCCGGAGCTATGTCGTTGCGACGAGAAGGCAGGGCACCTGCGAGTACGAGTGCCGAGACCGCGAGCTTTGCGAGCCGCGCCGAGGGCAAACGACGAAGGCGCAAGCCGAGAAAGTCGGACTCGGGCGGGGATGCGGGCCAGGTCAAGCGCTCCAACAGCCAAGCCGTTAGGAAAAAGCGGAGTAGGGTGAACCCGAAGCTTAGGCGGCTGCTGAAATCTAGAATAGGCGTGAGGCGCGTCGCAAGAGAAAGGTTTGCACATGAACTCAGACGTCGCAAATGCCGCCAGTTCTTAGTGGTGTCAAGGCATTGTAAGCAGAACAACGTAGCGAAGCGTCGGGTATGCTCGATAGTCTGCTGCAATGGCCTCTCCCTTTCTGGGGGAAAGAAAGGCGACTGCCCAGCGGTCAAAGGGACAGCGCGCACGTGGGTCCGTGAATGCGCCGCTCTCGCAGTATTTGTTGGCCGCGGGTCGAAAGTCGCCGGTGCTTGCAGCTCTTGTTTCTTCTTGTGTCGCGACTGGACTACGCGTAGACCCGAGGATGGGAGACCCTCTCGAGCGCGTCTGAAACGACGTGTTTGCGCACACCTAGCGATTAAGAGCATACCACCTTGAAAGCCGATTTTATTATGTCTTTTTAGTAATAATTTTGTTTTGTTTGTTTCGTTGCGTTAAAGTTCAGTCGCGTGTTGAGCCTATGAAAGGTTGGATGTGCAGAGAAGAGCGCATCTTTTATGCTCTGGTCCCTTTTATTCGCGAGACACCGACATTTTTTAGTTGGTGAATCATTTTACTGAGACCTGATTGCTGAACGCTCAAGTAGAGAAAGCGTCAGTGTTTTCATTTGTTTGTTGTTTTTACGTTTAACCTA
Source organism: Dermacentor silvarum (assembly GCF_013339745.2). NCBI lineage: Eukaryota > Metazoa > Arthropoda > Arachnida > Ixodida > Ixodidae > Dermacentor > Dermacentor silvarum. The sequence continues at coordinate 107,840,818 of NC_051154.1, read as the reverse complement.
GGCTAGACAAAGCCTAAATGCTTAATTTAGATTAACTTGTTTTTGTATTGTACGCGTTAGTTGTGTCAGTGTATAATTTTGATTCACCTTTGTTTTTATGTCGTTCGCGTGAGTTTATTTTTTGTTAGAACCGCTTCTGTGCTTTAAAAATGTGGTACTCGTTTCGCCGAGTGCATTTAGACAACACTAAGCGGCGGGCTCTTTCGGTTGGCATTTACAGTCAGATGTCATTCCGCGCTTTTGTGAAGTGGCGCCCAAGCGCAAACATTAGCGGCGTTCAGCCTTTGCGTCACGGCTTTCGGGGGCAAAATTAAGTCATCTTCGGCAACCTTGATCTTTGCCAACCCGCCCGCATTACAGTTGAGAATCGCTTGCGACGCAATTCTGATTTGATTAAGACTCGCGCATTGACTATTAAAAAAAAAAAAGGAGGTCCGTATCTCGAATTTCTCTCTCAGATACGTGTCTCGTGTTGTTCGGGATTTTTTGTTGTTGTTGTTTTATTTTGTTTTGTTTTGTTTAGCGTAGCCAGATCTCGGAAAATGCTTTGTTCGATGATTTTGGTCTGGCGGTTTGGAGAGCATTCGGAGGGTGCTTGCTTTGGCCGGAGTGGTTTGGCGTTGTTGATTCTTGGTCGTTCCAGTGGACATTATCAGGACCGAGCAGCAGAAAAGACCACCGGCGGGAAAAGCGGCAGAGCCGATACCTCCAGACCATCCTAGACGTCGCCCAACCGGCGCATCCAATCTTCCGAGCTGCGTCGGACAGCTCGACCTCTGGATGCATTGTCTGGCGGCGGGGGTGCTGTTGTGCCATAGCACCTGCCATCATCGCCACCCGTCCCTCTGGGTCCTGCCGACTAGTCGCCAACGGGACGTGGCGACACAATGCGACGCGGGTGCCTCAGCAACCGCCCCGTCTTGATCCGGTCAACGAGTCGCCAAGGGGACGCGACGACACAATACGGCGCGGGGGGACCTCGGCAACTGCCCCGTCTGTGTCCTGCCGACGTGCAAGCAGCCCCGGCCATCATCGCCACCTCGGGGTCCTGTCGACGAGTCGCCAGGGGGACGCGACGACACAATGCGACGCGAGTGACGTCAGCAACCGTCCCCTCTTCCTCCTGTCGACGAGGAGCCGCCGCCAAGGGGATTTAAGGAGGAACTGGCCCATTGTTAAGCGAGAGAGTCGCCACCGGCCGCCCCGTCGGTTTGGTGCGCTCTTACCAGCTCTTACTGCTTTGACCAGCTATCCCCAGCTAATGGCAGCTATTACCAGCTATTACCTGCTATTCCTGCTATATCTGTACATATTTGTACATATTGTATAAAGTTTTCATCTCATCTTCGCCTGCTTCAAGACTCTGTCTCTCGTCCCCGACCCCGAGTCACAATAGTGCATATCTCGGGGGAGAGATGTAGAGTGCGCTACGCGCCATGCGTTCTATATAAATGGTGCTGCCTAATAAATGGGGCATTCGTTTGGTCAACAAGGCTCCGAGTCACTTGGGTAGACGCGGCTAACATCTGTCAGCACCCTTCATCGTACAGTTGGGATGTGCACTGCGCGTGTGAGCTTCGCCAGCCACCAGACCTCAGTTCTAATCGCCGTTCTGCACCAGTGTCCACATGAAGTCATCCTCGGCCACGACTTCCTGAGTACCCATTCTGCCCTCATCGACTGCTCTTCTGGCCTTCTCCAGTTGGAACTTCCTTCTGTGCCCGATCTCTCCACCGAGTCACCGCCGCGTTTATGTGTCGCCGAGTTTGTTCGCCTTCAACTAGCCGCCGCGACGTATGTAACACTGAACTCAGATTCCGCCGTTTGTGACAACGACTACGTCATCTCTCCTTCCCTAGACGCTCTTTTAACAAGGCATGTAGCCCTCCCTCACTACGTTGTGACTGTTTCTGCGAACCGGGCATGAATCCCTATTCTGAACTTTGGACGCACACTTCAGTTTCTTCCCGAAGGTATCACGCTGGGCAGCATAGCGCCTTTAGATGCACACGTCCCTCTGGCCGTTACTATCGATGCGCCCCCATCTTCTGGAAGCCCTGACACCAGCACTTCATTTGATGCACATTTTGACGCCATGATTGCCCCAGACCTTTCGGCTGCTCAGTCTGACGACCTTCGTCACTTGCTAGCCGCTAACAGCGACGCTTTCGATTTTGCTTCGCCCCATCTCAGCCAGACAAAAGTTGTGACTCATCGCATTGACACCGGCAATGTCAGTCCCATCCATAGGCGTCCTTACCGAGTGTCTGCGACTGAACGGTGCGTAATTCAAACGGAAGTCGAGAAAATGCTTACAAAGGACATCATTGAACCATCTACGAGTCCTTGGGCGTCCCCTGTGGTGCTTGTCAGAAAAGAAGACAACACCTGGCGGTTCTGCGTCGACTATCGCCATATAATTACTAAGATTACTAAGAAGGACGTGTATCCTTTGCCGCGAATGGACGACGCCCTCGACTCTTTGCATGGCGCACAGTACTTTTCTTCTATAGACCTTCGGTCCGGCTATTGGCAAATCGCCGTTGACGAAAAAGACAGGGAGAAGACCACCTTTATAACACCCAATGGTTTCTACCAGTTCAAAGTTATGCTATTTGGCTTGTGCAATGCCCCAGCAACATTCGAAATAATGATGGACTCCCTTCTTCGTGGTTTCAAGTGGTCTACTTGCCTGATGTGCTATCTCGATAACGTCGGCATTTTCTCGCCTACGTTCTCCAGTCATCTAAGTAGACTCTCGGCTGATTAAGGGTGGAAGAATGATTAAGCAAGTGAACTGAAGGGATAATGGGTATACAGAGAGGTGAATGAGGTGAATTAAGAATTAATTTATGGTGAATTAAATAGTGAATTGATGATGAATTGAAGAGGTTTAGTTGGGTGATAAGAGTAAAACGAAAGGTGATGATGAGATAGAGTGAGCTAAGATAATGAAGAGTAAATGAGACTGAATTCAGAGTGAATGAAGGTGAACCAATTGGTGATAGAGTGATGAAAATCGGAAATTTTAGAATAATGGAGCAAACCAAGTGTGATGGAAGTAAACCGAGATGATAGAGTGAATGAAGGTGAAGCAAACAGTGATAGGGTGAATCAACAGTGAATCAAGTGTGAATTAAAAGCGAATCAAAGCGTTATGTAGTGGTGGAGTGACTTGCAAAAAATATATGTGAGATTTGAGGGTCCAAGTGAAAGTGACTCAGCAAAAAAAAGTTCTGAGTCACGGTTCGAGTTTGGTGAATCATAGGAAGGGTGACTTGCAAAAAAACATGATGACTTGCAAAAATGAGTGTAAATTGTGGTTTCAGAGTGATGATGACTCAGCAAAACAAAAAAGTGGTCGTCGTGACTCACCCAAAAGCCCGGGCCCGGCCCACGGGCCGGGTCGGGCCGGGTACGACAGTTTTTTCACGGGCTCGGGCCGGGCTCGGGCACGTCATGTGCTTTTTGACCCGGACCCGGGCCGGGCTCGTACTTTCTGGCGGTGTGCATGTAAAGTGCAGCGAGTTATCCTCAAGTGTCTCGACTGTGAAAAACATGTCTTTTTCGATCTCGGGCCGGGTTCGGGCTGGTTTCCAGCCGGACTCGGGCCTAAGGTAAAGGGGTGGCGGGCCGGTTCGGGCGGGTACCGTAGATTATTTCCGGGCCCGGGTCGGGCCCGGGTCTCGCCATAAAACTTTTGATCGGGCTCGGACGGGCAGCCCCACGTAAAAACGGGCCCGGGCTGAAAAAATCGGCCCTAGGAACTTTTATCTCTTCTCTCTGTTCGTAATGTGCTCGTTGCACGCGTAGGTTTCTCGTATCTTCTCTATTTGTTTTTTCGACACTAAACAGCTCTCATCTTGTTCGTGGCACACAGTGAATTTGAACCAGATGAACGAAAAGAAGCAGGGTAAGTGCAGTCTCAGAGACAAAGCAGTCGGTGAACATTTTGTTTTCGCAGGTTTTCGAACACAATAGAACACAATAGTTATACTTCCGTTAAAACACACGTGGTACTGCTTGCAGTTTGTGGTATATACAGCACAGTTCATTTGTAACAGTACCGCTTATAACGCTTCATCAGCCATTTAGCAGCATTATATTTCGCATTAACTATGCAGAAATAAACGGTGCACATAACGATGCACTTTACATTACTTATCGCCAGTAGCATCGCCATCTTTTAAACGGCTTCTACGCAGATTGCATTCATTGCATATGCGTCTGTGTGGAGATTTTTCTGTATACAAGCGTATACCTAGCAATTAAATGTTTTTGTTGTACCTTCGGTAGTCTTAACGTGCGCCTGCTACAGCGAGGACTTGCGAAGTTCTCACAGCCTTCTTTAGTCTACCTAACTAGTTCCATATTCGGATTCTTCTATAAAAGCAACACGCCGTTTTTCTTAAGCGGAGTGTCTGTTTTAGCACTTCCTCGCCTAATCATGCGATTGTGCACTTGTTTAGAGCCGTTTGGATTTGCAACAACGAACTAAATTAACTGTTGTTGATTTTCGTGTTGTAGTATAACATGAAAGTTGCCCACATGCGCACAGATCATTGTGGAACCATTATAATATGCGTTTTCTTTACAAGTACCGTGTTTCACACCAACACCTTGTCGGAATTAAAAGAATGGAATGGCAACGTGCGGTCATTCGTATGGAATGGAAGTTGACTCGGGTTTTCAACTTAACGTAATTGAAAAAAAAAGTGATTTATTCTACTCCCTCATGCCATTCAATCTGCGCCTTTACTGCTTCCTCGGAAGTTATCTGCCTGGTCGATCATTGCGACCATGTCAGAGATAAAAAGCAAAACAAGAAATTCCGTGCCAGCATTAAACTATTTTGCGCTGCAACACACGTCACGCTGCTGCGAATAACGTTGTCATATCTATATGCGGATGGCTCTGTAACAACTGATTCATCTTCCGTAGGAAACCAACGCTGGCGAGAAGGCGCTACAGGAGTTTTATCGGGCAACTAAAAAAAAAATCACGCAGAAACTCCTCAGGGAGTTGTCTAAGTATGCGTAATACATTGTTCATCTCCACGCAGCCCGGTGTCATTATCAATGTTATGAAACTTGATCCGACCGGTATAAACGACAGCGCTGCGACGACACGAACTGCTGCGCACGGTGGCGCAAGGTGAATTGATGACGCACGCGAAGTGCTGCAGGTGCGGCGCCAGGTGCGCTGTTGATGCTCCGATCATTATAGGCCGTAATCGCTCTTTAGCGCCTTATCCATCCGTTTTTGTGTGCGTGTGTGTTTCTTTTCTTTCCTTCCTTTTTTTATTATTCTTTATTTTTGCTTATTATTGCGATAGCAATTATATGGACACTTCAACCGGATTTCTGCCGTCGGCGTCGCCATCGCCGTCGTCGTCGTCGTCACCGTCGCCGTGAGGTTCCCTATAGATAAAATCTTCGCCGCGCGCCGTATGCCCGAGCGGAAGCGTGCGGGGACGCGCGCTATCACGGAGAGCGAACGCACTCAATCACCCACGCGCAAGCAAGGAAGCGGGAAGCCAGCGCCGGAGGGAGCGCGGGGGGGGGGGGGGGGGCGCACTTCTACTCTGCCAACAACCGCGCTCGTCGCTCGCTCGCACCGTCGCTTATCTCCACTACGGCTCTGACCTTTATGCGCCGTGCATTCGCCGCTCAATTTCCGTTGAAGCGATAGACCGCACGTACCTTCGCCCGCTGCTGCGGCGTATGCGCTTGCTGCCAGTGTTTTGGCAGTCGTTGTCTGCAGTCATTCAGTGTGATCTATTCATGTTTGTTTGTGCGCGCTCACACCACGCTTGTTCAATCAGTTAGTAATAGTCGGGACACATTTTCCAACGCACGCTACACATGCAATGCTGCCCGGGTCGGCAGTGCAGCGCTACAGGTGTGTCCCTTCGCACGCGCTGCCCACGGGAAGCGCTTCTCATCAACACCACCGTTTCACACGCGCCTTCTCGTGGTCATCGAGTCTCTCTTCATGTCGGTCTACTTACGCCGCAGCACACCTGCTTACTTAATCAGCTCATGTTTACTACAATTCATATTGCTACCAAAGCCGCTCACCTTACTTCGTATGACATTGCTGTGTTGCTATCGCATTCATTGCTTCGCCCTTAGGGCGAAACTGTGACATTTTTTTTCTCTCTCTCCTTTCGCATCCCTTTACCCCTCCCCCGGTATAGGGTAGCCAACCGGAGATAACCTCTGGTTAACCTCCCTGTCTTTCCTTTACCTTTCTCTCTCTCTCTTATCCATCCGCGTCGAACCATTATGAAACGCGTGATCAACCGTACTCTGGCGGCGGCTGCGTATTGCCCCGCCACTCGGGCCCTGTATTGAAAGCGATCTGCGATGGGGACGCCGCTTAGTTCGCGTTGAAGCGTGAGGCAGCACGAAGGGGACTTCGCTCGCTGCTGCGGGCCCTGTCTTGAAAACGATCGTCTTACGTCACGGACGGACGGACGGACGAACGAACGGACGGATGGGTTTCCTCATTGGGTAGGCATAGAAATGCTCACGCATTTAACAGGCTGACGCCATCCGGTAGGGACGCCACGACAACCGATGAAAACAGATTGTGAACTATAATAGACGCGTGATTGTATCAGGACTTGCTAACGCCCGACGCATCCAGCCAAGCTCTGCCCATGGGCATGCGCTTTGCGTTCCGACGAGTGCGTGCGCTTCTATAGACGGTTTCATGCTCGCGATAACAGCAGCGAGCGCGCCGCCCCTAAGAAACTTCCGGTCACGTGCCTTATCAGTCTTCTATGTTTTAACGCATGGTTGCTTCTTTGCCAGTTACACTTAGCAGCTACGTCAGAGGGCAAAACCGGAAGCCGTGCAGGGCCTATGTTTGTAAACAGTGAAACGGTCTATACGCTCCAGCACGCAGGTATACCTAAAGTCCCTACATAAGTATATCCAGTCAGTATAAGACACTAGCCACGTGCTCCTCAATATGAGCGGTGAAATTGCTGACGCTAAATTGCAGCATGTCCGACTAAAAGCCTTTTCATCGGCCCGCTATTAGCCCCGAAACTAAAGCCCCTCAATGAAGAGGGGCTTTACCCGAAACGTTTCAGTGGCTCCCTCCCGCGTGTGACGTTAGCAGGGGACTTCACTGCCGCGCTACGTGAAGGCTGTCTGACGCGGTCGGTCGACCTCTCTGCTCGAGTTTTTAGAGCGCAGCTCTTAGGTGCCCGTTCCAGGAGCGAGCGTCGGCGTAACCGAGCGAACGAACACAGCGAAAGATGAAAGCGAACGCGGAGCGCAGCGGGGGATGAAAGATGCGAGGAGGAAAGCTGAGAGGAGGGTGCAGCGTAACCATGAGGCGGAAAGCGGAGAAGGGTATGGCGAAAGGGTGAGAAGGAAAGCGTAGTGCGGCGACGATGGCTAAGAGATGGCGCCAGAGTAGTGCGCTTCGTCTGGGAGGTCTGTCGGCGGCGGCTGCTATGAATCGTGCCCACGCGTCATCCACGCGCTAGCTCTCACGATCTCCAGATTAGCGAGTCAGTCGCGCCACAATTCGCTCCGTTTGCAACGTGCCGCACGAGACAGATTGTCCGTGCCAGCCAATATATCGCGAAGTGCCAACACGTACAGAGCTGCGCGCAAATTTCGCATTAGGGAGCATCGTAATCGTCAGTGAACTTAATGTAAGTCGACAGTTTTGTACTGCGGTATGTACAGAATATTCCGGAACAATGTTCCCTGCGAAACCAAGCGGTGTCACCGTAGGAACCACGCTTACTGGGAATTGCTCCTGGTGTCGTCTGCTAGCCCTCAGTGCGTACGCGTGCGTGTACGGCATGACTTTCTTGTCAAGACTGTTCCGTGTGGCACACTCATAATGATATGTCCGCCCTTTTTTGACAATGAACTGCAGCACTTGGCCATTGCCTGCCGTGTCTGCGCTGTCAGTGTCCAGTGCACCCTGTGTGGTCGGTCGCACGCTCTGCTGGCCATAGACAACTTAGATTTGTTGCGCCGCCCAGCGCTTTAAGCATACCACGAAAAACGTTTGATGTCATTCTCAAGAAATTAAGTGGTCGCTGCGGTGCAAGCCAAACGTGCTCAGAAAACATGCATAAATTGTGAAAACATAAATTGTGTGACTGAGTGTTAAATATCATGGTCAATTGCCTGACATCGTGTGATTCTTTCACTTACAACAGGAAGATTATCCGCTTTTCGTGAAAAACAAAAGTATTGTACGAGGAAAGTATATTATCAATTCATTAAGCTGAGAGGGTTGAATTCAATACTAGAAAACTTCACAAACTCGCGTAGAAGCGCTGTCGTATACTTTTCAATGCGTACCACCAATCGTCCATCCACGAGTTTGCGGCGGTTATGAAATGTCTGGTACAAGGGAGAGCAAAATTAGCGGGCAACGCAGACAAAATTACGTAGTCATGGACTGCAGTACTGAGCTGTGCCCCCAAGATAATTAAACTTCATTACTTCCACCATGACTCATCTCGGCTTCTGCACGTTTCTCGGCGTAACCCGGCTATTATTTATTTGGTCCTGCCATGGTGAGCGGTCACATGCACTTCGCGAACGATATTCGTCCAGTGACGTGAATTAGTGCTATCGCGTAACAAGAACAGGAGACAACCTTTGTCAATTGCCAAACATACCTAGATCATCGTTTTTAATATATTTTGTTCTGTAAGCGCGTTATACGTATATAGAAGCAAGACAAAAAAATGAGAATAATGGGTTTGCTAGTACTTGGCCGAGATGGAGCGCTAAATAGAAGAGGACAAACGAGGGGACGCACACATGCGCAGTAAAATTTTCTACGCAACACGACTGTCTTAAAAACAAATTTTTCAGCGTTCCTTTTTTTAACATAGTATCTTTATTTTTATACTGATAAACTGATGTTTTCCTAAGGGTTTCCGCTCGTCTCAAGTGCGTCGAACAGAAAAAGCGTAATCATGCTAATTTGAACATAAAATTTTTGCAATGAAAAGTGGTAATGAAATTTATTTGCAAGAAAATAGTGTAAAGCATAGAAGATTGCAAAACATAACAGAGTGGGGTGCAATTAATGTTCGATATAAAATGCTTGAGAGTGAAATTATGAGAAGTTTCTTGTCATCAAAAGACGTACTACAACACCAAATGATTAGAATTATGAGCGAAAGGTAAATTTGCGTTCAACTGCTCTGCCGCTTAGTCAACGCGAATTTGTGCGAACGAGCCCTGAGATCGTGTGTTGTTTACAAAGCTGCGCAGACTCTATATAGTTTACTCACTCGGCGTGGTGTCTTATTACTGAGTTACGAGATCGTGTCCCTGACCGCGGCGACTGTGGTTATATGGAAGATACATTAAAAATACAGTGGAACGCTTTATAACGAAGTGCCTGGGGCCTCCGAAATCATTCGTTATACAGGTCACTTCGTTGTAAAGGTCGCGCACCGCATAGATCACATGTACAACTTGGACAGAATTATTCCTTCTTTATATATAATTATAAAACAGCGCCAGGGACGCAGACAGCGGAAAGAAGCAACAGGACGGTGCACTGACTCTCAACGGTATAGTTTATTCTAGAAAAGCAAAATATTCTTCTTTATACAGGTCATTTCGTTGTAGATGCGTTCGTTATAGAGGCGTTCGACTGCGAAACGCTTGTTCGCCTCCTAATGCTGGCATTGGTAAAATTAACACTAGAAAAAAATATACGAGGTAATTGGAGAGGGCCGTGCTATACGTGAGCACACAGTCAGAGCTCGAGCAAACGAATGAAAATACAGCTATTCTAGCCGGAGCGTAGCAGACGCCCAACGGAGGCACGAGACTAAATACCGACCGCAACATCGCCCAAGGTTAGCAGTATTGACCCTTTTCGCGGCAATCCCGTGGGCGCTGCCATGTTTGATCACGTGGTGACGCGTCCATTGCTTGCCTCAACTGCCTCCGTTGCCTCCTCGTTTACAATGGAAGTGTATGACGCCGGCGCGGCTTAGAAAACCTCTGTTTTTCGGAGATATCGTAGACGGTGACTAGGTGAATAGACAGTTTTAGTTTAGCGTTAGCGTAATAGCGGGGTTACGGGAAATAGCGTTACCGTTCCGCAAACGAACTTTGCAGAAAGAGAGTTTTAGTATAGCGTGATAGTGTAGTTTACGTGCGGGACGCTATTCCATTACGCTTTGAATTTCGCATACACAGGGCACCTAATTCTATGTGTGTGTGCGTCCGGAAAGTGCGATAGGCAGCGCAATGGAAGCCAGGAGCGCGTTGTATTTTTACTTCACACGTCCGTCGATCTGCAACGAAACAGACAAGCAGTACAAGCTGTCTACCATAGCCTCCGAAATTCTCCCATCTCAGAGGCCATATGCCGTCGTCGTGCCTATCTCCCGACTTTAGCGACAGATGGCGCTCGCATCTCAGAAAAAATCTCTCTCGTTAGGCTTAGGCGCATTCGAAACGAGAAGTGATCTCGAAAATTCCTCAAGATTAGCCATAACACTCTCTCGGCGAAGCGGCATGAGACTAAGCAAAAGCCGTTTACGCAGTCATTTGCTACGAACGAAGTGAATTCTACAAAAACAACGCCAAATTCAGTTCGAAGCGGGCGACCGGGACCGCCGCCATGTTTTACGTACACTACGTACACCACGCTAACACGGTAACGTTAACTCTGAGAAATAGCGTGCGCACGGTAAACGGTATGGGTCAGTTAGCGTTCTGCGCATGCGCACTTCGATCCCGCTATTCCGGTACGCCCGCTATTCCGGTAACCACGCTAAACTAAAACTGTCTAATGACACGAAGCTTTGATCACAGCTTCAGAGAACATGCAAAACGCTTTCGGAGCTTATTCAGCTATGTCCAAACGGCGCAAGCAGCGTATATGGTGCTTGTTCTTAAAGCGGGGCTAAATGTGTATTCCAAGCTATCCAAACATTCCGATTATGAATTCAGTCAGGGTTAGTGTGTTTTGCTCTTTGTTCTTTATTCGGCAAATATTTTGATGCAGTGGCTTGTCAGTTTCTGACTCAGTGAAGTTCCTCGGTGCGGCCACTATCTGATTATTTTCTGCCTAATCGCTCGCGGGTGCGCTCAGTTCCAATAAATTTGTTCTTGCTGCGCACAAGGCTTGCAACGTAGCTGTTTTGTACATTGTAATACCTTGTAGCGAATATATATTACAGCTAGTAACTCGCTTACTCTTGTGGACCGTCAAGAAAAACTCAGCTTCGACCATTCGTGCGCCATAGGTGTAGTCCGTCATTTATTGTGCGTATACAGTGCGCATATATTCAAGTGTGCGCCCATTCACTTATTCTTGATACGTCGGCGATAGAGTGGCCGTAAGTTTTCCTGCCATTTGGGACACATGTGTATAGATAACGTGCGCGAAACTTACTATGACAGGAAGCGGCGCAACGCCCTTTGTCATTGTTTAACGAGTGGTACTCACTCTTTCCGACGTTCTGGGGATGAAGCCCTTTCTTTGAAGGTTAGCGATACAATGCTGGCGGATGAGCAAATTTCTGTATCCTCGAGGAAAGCCGTACATCACGAAGTGCCGGTAACACGTTCGGACAGTTGCAGCAGCGGTCCGCGAACTTGGTCACACAGATTCATTCTATTCCTTAACATGCCAGTCACTATTTTTGCAGCCAACTACTACACATGTCTTCAATCCACATGATTCAATCAAGAGTGATTGGAGCAAAGTGTGTTAGCGAAAACTCAGTTGCATTTCCGACAGCTGATCGCACAGAAGCAAGGTAAAAGCGGTAATGGTTTCGTATTCGTGCGCGGTCGCTGAGGAGAGGCATGGCGCACCGACGTGAGCGCCATCCCGTTTCTCTAAAACAAACTGCTCCGCGAAAAGGGTCAATAGAAAACACCATGCTGGCAACTTTGGGCTACCAACCAAAACTAGTTCTTTCATGTACCCAGAATGGAGGACGAAATGTTGAACAGGCGAAGTGAAACTCGCTGTGCACATTTTTTTCGCTGCTGCCCATATGAATAATGGTGGACCCGCCTATGCGCATTGTTCTGTTTATAATAGTTTGTTTGTTTGTTTGTTTGTTTGTTTGTTTGTTTGTTTGTTTGTTTGTTTGTTTGTTTGTTTGTTTGTTTGTTTGTTTGTTTGTTTGTTTGTTTGTTTGTTTGTTTGTTTGTTTGTTTGTTTGTTTGTTTGTTTGTTTGTTTGTTTGTTTGTTTGTTTGTTTGTTTGTTTGTTTTAGCCAGGATTGCGTTATCTCGCGAGCGCTCACGTGAATTCACGGGGAGACTGAGAGGACTGTCAAGAATTTCATCTTTGGCGATGCCTTATGGAGTTGTGTGGCATGTGCGATCATTTGGATGAATCGTCTTGGCGGCGACGATTGTTGACCCTTTTTGTGCATGTAAGTGGTCGATTGTGCGCGCTAAGGATTCGGTTATTCGCATTAAGTGTGTGTGTGTTTATTTGACACGAAGTTCGCTCCGCGGTCAAGCTTCAGGCCCTTTCTGTTCTCAAACTGCGCAATCTGTTCACATCTGTGCAGCCACTAACCTCATGAAAAGTCATGTTAAAAACATGATCTTTCCGTTTTCCTGAACCAGTGAGCTGTTGTCGGTTGCAGCTGCGGGAAGTCCGCGTGGCAGGTCGGAGAAATAAGGCGACTGTTGCAATGCACCTGTAGATCGTCAGCGAGTTTGTGTACGTACGCAGGTTATAGGCTGACTTTGTTTGAATTTGTGAATCGATAAGTCGCGCAGTGTGTGCTGCTATGAGGTGCAGGATATACAAAGGCGCAAATGGAACTGAGATCGAGTTTTCTCAGGCGTGCAAATTTTATTTTTAAATATTAGGTTCAGGTCAGCCTGCCTAAGATCATAGCTGGAACCATGCAGTGCTGATGGTATTAGTCTAGCAACATTAGTCCAGGACGGCACTATACGTGTCATTGTAAGCTCCATCCGCTACCTGTGTCGCGTGGGCCAAGCTGTGATTGGGCACATTAAATACGATGGAATCTCCTCGATTTGCTTGATGAAAGGTCAGGGGATGTTCCAGCATTGAAGAAATGGATGGCAAGAATTTAAGTGACAAATGGATAAGCAGGGACGTGCATAACAAGTTAATTGTGATCATAGCCCACACGATACAGCGGGAAGCCGTTAGAGACGCGGTTTGTAGCCCACTCTATGGCATAATAGCTGACGGAACAACTGATGTGACAGGTGAATAGCAGTTTGCTATCTGCGTGCATTGGGCTGACACGGCACTCAATGTCTACGAAACCAATATTGGCCTGTACAACGTGCCAGATGCTGACGCGCTGTACATGGCCATCAAAGATATAATTTTGCGCCTTGGCCTTCATTTCCACATCCATGGTCATTACTTTGACGGGGCAGTTAACATGGCCGGCCATTTTGTGGGAGCAAAAAAAAAAAAGATTAGTGATTCTGAGCCGATATATCTGTATGTACATTGTAGTAATCATTGCCTAGATCTTGTATTGCAGGAAACTAGTAGGAACTACGAGGACACGGTGAGCTCGCGCACGCACGCGGAGGGCCTGAGTAATTCAAAGGCGTTCACATAGGCCAGTGGTCCTCAAGAAAGTCAACAGTGCCTTCACAGCTTTGTGGGCCGACGAGCGATGGGGACGGTCTTCAAGGATCACCTGCACGGACAACGGTCGATCGTCAAGTCATCGCAATGCTTTCGATAAAGTTTGTCTTTCCGACTGAAATCGATCGCAGTGACACTATAAATGTTCTATGTTCTTTCTCTTCGCTGCCGCAGACGTCGCACGTAGCACTTTCGGTCATTCCAATCAAAGCACAGTACGCCTTCGTGAAAGCCACTCCCAACCACAGCCAGTATAGAAGCGATGCCTCACGTCGGTGAATCCCGGGTGGAGGTCGGAGTTGGAGCGAAGGGTTCAGTTCGTGTAGCCCGGTGCGCCTTATATTTGGGGTGTTCCACTCTGTTAAAGAGAGCTTGCGTGCCAGGTGACGAAGCTGCCTTCCAGCGTCTGTCCTGGAAAGAGGAATGGGAACGCTGTGTTGTTTTTGATGTGACTCTCGGGCAGCTTTGTCTGCGAGATTGTTTCCACTGATCCCGCAATGGCCAGGTAGCCATTGGAAAATAATTTCGTGGCCTTTCTGTTTGACGTCGTGGTGAGGTTTGACAATTTCGTACGTTAGTTGTTCGTGAGCTCCACGTCGGAGAACTGCCTGCATACTTTGTAAAGCCGGTCTCGAGTCGGAAAACACGGCCCATGTACCAGGACTCTCTGCGTATATAAATTGAAGTGCACTGCGCAGAGCCGTGAGCTCTGCAGCCGTGGACGTCGTGACATGTGAGGTCTTGAATCGCATTTTTACTCCTCTCGTCGGTATAAGCTATAGTGAACTAGAATATACTAGTTCTAGATTCTAGTTCACTATAGTATAAGCACAGCACCGCCAGAACTGGTCGATGTAGAGCGTCGCAGTGGAAGACCTACAAAGCCACCGATGAGGTTTGAGATGCCCAGTACGTCTCTCCCGCCAGTTGCGCTCGATCCCAAAGCAGCATTGTGCAAAGAATACTTTGAGGCGATCGACCGCATTGCGAGCGAAATGCGGCCACTCTTCGATCAGCCTGGCCTGGAGCAGCTAGTGAAATTAGAAGGCACGCTGATTGACGCCGCCAGGGGAAGACAATTTTCGGCGCAATCTTATAACGGTTCGGAAAGCGAACAGTTATAAGAACGCAGTGCCCTATTAGAGTGAGCTAACTTTATTTATTTATTTATTTATTTATTTATTTATTTATTTATTTATTTATTTATTTATTTATTTAATTTGTGACTGAACTAGGGTGGGTGGTTGAACCGATCGCGTGCCTTGTTAGGATTGATGGCCAGGTGGGACTTCACAAAAGGCCTTGGTTAGCAACACATTATTTTAGGTTGTCAATGTTCAAAAAATTACATAGCATCAACCGCAAACAGCGCGCACTAGTATCCAACACGGCAACAAACGAGTGAAATCGCCTCGTAGCCCATAGCAGACGGCAAGGAATCAATGCAAGACTTCAATTTAAATTTTGATTTAACCACAGAAAGATGCAGTGCAAGACAGCCAAAAGTGTTTCTTTCTTCCTTTCTTTTTTTTTTTTTTTTTCTTATTTTTCGGCGGGAGAGCGAAGGGTGAATGGGCATGCAATGCATGGAGGAAGGAAAAATTTTTACCTCCATGATGCAATGGACAGATAACGGATGTTTAGAATGCTTTGGCCATGCTTTGGCTTTGGCTCTGGCTTGTAGCAGTATACAAACAGGACGCTGCGGGACGCTTTCGTTGGAAACGCGGGTCCACGGTGTACGTGGTCGCTCGGCGTGTTTTTTTTGGCAGTGTTTTCCGTGATTGAAACAATAATGTGACTGGAGCTCAGTGCGTAAGGTTGGCAAGGATGCCTCGTAAAACTTCGCCAAATATTAGTGACAGCTGCAATGTCGTGAATTCGAGTTTCTCGGACCGTGCGAGTCGCTATGTCCCACTTGCCGGACTACTGGTGGTAGTTCTCCTCATATTCGTCCACACTGTCGTCTATTACAGTAAAGGTGGCATGTCGCTTTTCTTCATATTGATATTGTGAGACTGTTCATATGAGGTGCGACTACGTGCAGCAGCTTTTTATCGAAGTAGTCGAGAGCGGACGGCATGCTTGTGTTCAGTTGGGCCTGCGATCATGTTTGAAAACTCGTTTAGCTTTAAACCTCCCTCTAATATGCGTGTTTCTTGTAAGCGTTACGTTTCCTTGATTAAATTCGTTGCACTCATTACACCAGAAATGTGTCTGCTCAAAGTGCAGTGCGTTACTAGGTCAACACCGGGAGTCCTACATGCTAGGAGTATTTCTCTTCGGTTAGACCTATCTGAGCGTATCTGTGCATAAACTTATGCCAAGCTTAACGCTTTCAGGCGCCAATTAAATCTGTTGGTTTAAAACTTTCTTTCACCGCATTTCTTACATCTTCTGAATCATAAAAAGCGTACAACTGCAGAATTGATTGAGAATTCTCGATTCTTTAGCGAGTGTATCAAGTTTACAGAATATGGACTCCAACCAAAAGCTCACTACAGGAACATCAGAAATGAGAACATCAACTATTTCATGTCTAGAAGACTTTAAAAGCACCTATCCAGCCACTTGAACATCATGCCCGATGCAACACAATGTGGTAACCAATGAAAGTGAACCAGCTGTATACAATGACATACTCGCACCGAGCAAAAATGCCCAACTGTCTACCTTCCCATTCGTTCTACTAAATCATTTTTCACATGTTATTCAAACTTACAGCCAGTTGCAGTCGGAAGTGTTTCAAGATGTATGTGACACATTTTAAATATCATTACTTTCATAAATGCTTTTGCTGTTGATGCACAATCTTGGTATACACAGCACCTGAAAGGGTTAATGAGAATTTGCTCCAGTACTGGTAAAAGCATATTTTTTGCCATCCTTATATTGCTAACTTGATGGTTTTGATATATTAGTGCATATTGTCCAACATGTGTGACTACACCAGGCAGGCAACTGTAACAATGGGGGCCCTGGCCCATGAACTTGAAGGCTAAGTTGTTTGGCTCCAGCTTAAGATATTACATATTTGTATACTTGGAACTATGAAAAATCGTAATGCTTGCTTGGTATTTTCTTATTATTTTTCTAGAAAATGGTCTTCGAACTCACAACATCTACTCATACTTCGAAGAGCTGGTGAATTCGATCGCATCTGCAGGTAATGGTCGACAGTGTTTTCTTATTAATGCTGTAATAGTAGAGTTTAGTGATGGCAACTCGCGTCTTTTTATAGTTTTTTTTTAGATTGGGTTATATATTGCTTAATGTAATATTTAGTCTTGCTTGCTTGATCTTTAGACACGTAGCAGTTCTGTGTGTTGTCATTATGCTGAGTTGATTGTGTAAACTAATGAGCCAAATATCCAGTTCCCATTTACACCAGTACATAAATGTCTGAGTGCAACTCTGTAGTTCACACTTATTAGGAACTGGTCACTGAAATGATCACTTTTGGGAATCACTTTTTAAATTGATTGGCTAGACCACCGAAGATTTACTAAAAAACAATGTGGGCAAGTGAACCACAACAAATTATTGCACTGTATTTTTTATCACTTTGAAGTTTTGCTGAGCGTTCAACTTAGGATATAACTTCTATGCTGGGTAATTGTAGGGAAGAAAGCATTTATTTTTTCTGTATTAAATAATCTTTTGTCTTTACTTTTGTGACATGAACTCGCAGATCAATTTTGGAGAGCTACTTTATATGGAATTGGAATTCTTGTCACAACATTTATGATGGTTCACTACAACAGTAGAATCCCCGGAGTTGAGCCACCACTGCCATGGGACAGGTGAGTGAGTTAATATGATCTGTATTTCTATCGCCTCAATAATAAAAATCAAGAGTAGCACACAAATAAGGACAGTTATCTATAAGGTATCCTGCTTTCTGTGACATTGTAGTTGCTCATCCTATAATAATATCCAACAAACTTTTTATGTAAATTATTTGGTTCCACACTGGTTTTTCAGTAATCATAGTCCTTAGACAGGACGAAATTTCCGCTAGAGTTTCCGTCTTGAAGAACTTAGCTGGCTTCCTTTGTGGCATATATTTGCAGTTAGGTAGACTGTGTTTTCCTTTTATGGGTGTATTTCTTTTTGTGTGTAGTTAATATGCAATATGAGACTATGTCATTTTTTGCATAATAGACGCATTTCATAATTGAAAAGAAGTCTAGGGTTTGACGAAAGCTCGTCTGGCGAGGAAAGAACATGGCTGTATAAATGTACACTCGCCAACTGAAGAACACAAAAACAACAGATTGACGTTTCGGCACCCAGTACGGGTGCCTTGTTCACAATGAACGAATGCATGGTGATCTTTATTATATATGCGTCAGTATTATATATGTTACGAACGCATATATAATAAAGATCACCATGCATTCGTTCATTGTGAACAAGGCACCCGTACTGGGCGCCGAAACGTCAATCTGTTGTTTTTGTGTTCTTCAGTTGGCGAGTGTACTTATACAGCCATTTTCTTTCCTCGGCAGACGAGTTTTCGTCAAACCCTAGACTTCATTGCACTTCGCGAAAAGCATGAACGGTCCACCGTAACCAAGATTCGACAGTTTGCGTCCCTCAAGTTGAAGTTGGAATCTTTTCAATATACCGACGCATATATAATAAAGATCACCATGCATTCGTTCATTTTGAACAAGGCACTCGTACTGGGTGCCGAAACGTCAATCTGTTGTTTTTGTGTTCTTCAGTTGGCGAGTGTACGTTTATACAGCCATAATTGAAAAGCCAGCTTCCCATGAGGGGGGAGGGGGAGGGGGCATTTTGCCAAGCTACTAATGGCGCGCTAGTTTTCGCTCAACTGGTGCGTACAAGCACACTTTGCTTGTCTTATGACATTGAAAATCTACTCATCAATCTCACGATGAAGCCATTCACAAGAGACAAGCCCCCAGCATGCGCAGCTAGCACTTCGTCTTCATTTGCACCATGACTGGTGTTGCCATTTGTTGGGTAAATAAGCACATTTGACAATTAGGAAAGGGGCTTATTTATCAAGTAACACAGCGCAAAAATGACACGGACAAGAATGAAACAGGCAATGGTACAGTGCCTGTCCTTTGTGGTTACAAAGTAACCAATCTAGAATATAACACTTTGGTGAACTTCAATTTGGACAAAGTGAAAGACATGAAGCTTGAGGAAGAGTGTGTTTGTGTGCAGTTTTGCTGCAAAATAGAAAAGAGTCACGGAGACGGTCGAGCTGTTTGGTCAAGCTTACAAAACTGCATGAGTCGAACACAGTGCAATGAATGGTACAAGAAGTCAGAACCTGCGTCTGTGATTATGCCACACTTATAGAACCTTTGCCATCAACAGACAACAACCATCTAATTTGGAATTGGTGTGCAATCGTGCCACGAAAGCTTGACTGACAAAATTTTGACATGTAACATCAATGCAAAGTTTGGGCCTCATTTGTTCACTGACACAAAAACAGCACTTAGCCTCCTGTGCAGAAGCTTCCTGTGCAGATGATAGTGAAAGTTTTTTGCTAACAATGGTCACAGGGCACAACATATGAATTTTTTCCTATCACATTGAGACCAGGCTGCAATCACAGTGGGTGGATAAAGAATCTCCCTACCCATAAAAAGTAAGAATGAGTCTACCGATCAAAATGATGTTACTTGTGTTTTTGCTACAAAGGCATTGTTCATTTTGAATATGTGCCAAGAAGGCAGTGGTCAACAAATAGTTGTACCTCGACATTCTGGGGTGTTAGAGATGCTGTGTGCTGGAATAGGTTTGAGTTGTCAAGAGCCCAGACACTGATGCTTCATGACAATGCACCAGCTCATGCCTCACCTTTCGTTTGCACCTATTTTGCCAAGCATCACACACAACCATTGTTCCTCACCCGCCCTATTCTCATGACGTAGCTCCCACAGACTTCTTGTTTCTACAGCTTAAGGGGGGACATGGGTTGTGGAGATTATGTCTTGCATCTTATGGCCAAATCTGATGAAAATAAACAGGTTTGCTTAGTTTTTCGTGCTGATTTCAAATACGCAATAATTTTTCTTGTAGGTACATTTGTTCAGGAGATACACAAATCTGGCACTCTATTGTTTTCGGAGAAAATGAAAAAAAAAAAATAAACTACTCAGTAGAAAGGGCATATTATTTCATAGCTAGATACTATAATATGCAATAACTGCAAGGCTGCAAAAAGTTTTGAAATTAAATAATAATTAGCCATTCTGCAGGTGATCAAATTTCTTTCCTTGTCCTATGGCTACCACAACAAAAGAAATTAATAAAATTAAAATATACATGTGCAGAAATGTAAAATTCTGCTCTCAGAACATTGTAATATGCAGATTAGGCTGTCTGCTAAAGAAAGAATTATTGCTCTAGCTGTTCTAGATCATGAGATATCACTCCGACAATCTGGTGAAGTCACCCAAAAACAAGTTTTGAGAAAAGTGAGAAAACATGCAAAACCTTTTTTATTTACAAATTTACAGCTGGAACAGCTCAGTAGGCACCAGGCATATAGTCCTGCTGACTTCCACCCCATGTGTGCCACCTTTTCAGAGACTGGCGAGAGTTTTCTGTTGCTTTGCGCTTCTTAGCTGATGCTGCCATTCGACGCCTATCTTTCTCGGCCATGCGGCTGCGACTTTGCTGGCTCGGATTTAAACACAGTTCTTTCATTATGTCCCCTGAGGCCCTTGCATTGCCTGCATTAAACTTTAATACTGCCTCTGCCACAGCAGCCTCCACCATGAACAAAGAAGCGAGCCGGTCTTTTGGCGCTAGTGCCCAGATCATTGAATGCAAGCTTTCGTTGTTATTTTGCGTTTTCCCATGCTGGGGGGGGGGGGGGGGGGGCAGCGTTGAAGCAGCTTCTTATCTGGGAGACGTTCATATATATGGGAAGTAAAGCCTGACACACATGAGGAGGAAGCTTTCGAGGATGTTTTGGAACAGGCTCACCCTTGGCCACTGAAGCATTTTGCTTGCACCAGGAGTTTGGGCCTGGTGGACAAAGAGTGTGATTAGCCACATCATCGTTTGATGTAATGTGATGATATGTGGCCATCATTGCTCTGAGTGGCGTCTACATCTCCTTTGTGGGTCTTGAGAGCCCATCCATAGTAAGAGGTTAGCTTGGAGGTTAGGTCTGCTGTCAAACGGCTTTTTCCACCAAGACTCTCATGTCCAGGGCCTTTGTGTTTTGCCACCAAGTTGCGCAAAGCCGTCCCCATGCGCATTTGCGTGTGGTTCACGCAGTCCTCTTTTTCAATTGGGATATACCCGTACACTTCATCACCCTGTAAAGCAAGATAACTGCGGCTGTCCCCGTCACAAAGTACCGTTGTATACCGCAAATTGTGCCGCTCCAGTGATCGCCTGAAAAGGATGAGGGCAGCTTCCACCTCCATCTCCCCAGCTTTCTTATTAGTGTTCTTCTGGCACTTGTGGCCATCCTTCCACGCTCCATAAGAAGGGTCACTCTCCTTAGGCCCCGACTCGCACCCAGCACAGAAATTGCTCAACACAACAAAGTCGAGCACAAGTCCGCTGAACAACTCGATCACGGTGCCGACGCCGATATGGGACGTATGACCGCGGGTCATCCATGACCCATCATACGACACCGCGATGTTCCCGATGTGACCCACGTTCAGTTCGGCGTAAAGTTCATGAACCAACCGCGCGCAGTCGCTCGTCAGATTACGCGCCGTGCGATCGGCCACGGGCATCAGCTTCGTCTTGACGTAGCTCAGCCACGTTTTCGTATGAAGAGCCCGACGGCTGATGCCCATCAACTAAAAAATGTCATTGAACGCGGTCTGTCGGTTCCCCGTTGCCTGCATGGCACGCGTAGCCAAGACGTTCGCAGCGAAGGGGTTCATTCGCTCAGTACTATCAACGCACGGCGAGCTCCACACTGACGTAGTCTCTCCATAGTTCGCGCACATAAAAGACAGCTTCACAGCGAGTCCGTATTCCCGCTCGTCTCGGACGATTTCTAATGCACCACTGCAGATTTTGCACGTTGCAAACGTTAATAAAGTGTTCACGGCACTCAAATCCACAATTGTAAACGTAGTCCCATCAGCCGGGCGAAGTGCATTGTCGGTACTGTCACCCACGAACTCGCGTTTCCTCTCCATCGTTGGAGCGGAAGATAACGCCGATAGCTTCGCTTTGGCTTTCGGCGCTTCCTCCTCCAGCTCAGAGGGTTGCTGGTAGATTGTATCTTGCCTTACGTGAGCAAAGGTCGAAGGCTTGGCACCAAGGCAGACGGAGTTTTAATCGCAGTATCCACAGCAGCCGATGCGGTCATTAGGCCTACCATTGCTGCATCGACGATTTGGTCATCGGACGCTGAGGTTGTGGCGTCCTGGGCAGTTTGCGGCGTCGAGCAGCGTTCTTTGAAGTTTTCGATGAGCGTCCGTCGCACTTTTTTAGAACCAAAGTTGTGCCGCGTGCGAAATTTGCGCTCCGTTTTTGACATCGCGGCACGCTTGCTCGCTGACACTGGGGCAAGATGGCCATGCAGTTCCACCGATCGGGAGGCAAGCTCAAGTCACGTGTGCCATGTGACGAATAGGAGGGCGTTTTAGTACCTTTTTTTTGCCGCCCATTTTTAAAGTGGCCAACGGCTGAATGGGGCCCGTTCT
Organism: Dermacentor silvarum; assembly: GCF_013339745.2. NCBI lineage: Eukaryota > Metazoa > Arthropoda > Arachnida > Ixodida > Ixodidae > Dermacentor > Dermacentor silvarum. The sequence continues at coordinate 107,818,517 of NC_051154.1, read as the reverse complement.
GGCGGGAATTTGAAGGGAAAAAGCGGCTCTTTCAAGTGAGACCAAGATGTCTGCGCTAGCACACGTGGAAGAGGAGGCGCGCATTTCGGAAAATATGCCGTTTCAGCGTCAGTTTCGCCTGAAATTCAGCTAGTACATGTCGTATAAGGCGTCATTGCGGCTAAAATATTGACATTATCGGTATGAAAATTACAATATATAGGTGCAATAATAGCTGTACATTCCGACAATGCAATTTTTAAAAATCAAGTTTTTTCGCGACTTTTGGTCGCCACAACCCGTGTCCCCTGAACCATGAAGGGACACTTATTTCAAAGAATGGAGGAGATTCAAGAAAATTCATCAGAACTGCGTCATATCTCAGAAAATGAGTTTCAGGAGGCTTTCCAAGAATAGAAGAGCCACTGGGATCAGCACACTTCAAGGGGAAGGATATAACAAAGGCAATTGTTAAACAAAGTAAATTTTTCATAGCAAAAGTTTGGCTTCATTTTGAACAGGCCTCATGGTGTTGTGTTGTACTTGCACATTGTATAAATGCATCATCAACCTGTTAACAAAACTAACACTACTTCTTCGTTCACATGAAGTTATAATGGAACAACTCCTTTTGTTCTTCCTGTCTCATTACTCTATGTTTCCTAAAGATGTTTGGCATGTACATGTAATGCATTTGCATTTCATTCTTTGTTTTGAGCTTGTGTTCTTATTGCATGAAATTATTTATTCATACACTTATTTGTGTTTATTTGTCCCTTGTACAGAGTACAACTGCGGCTGGTACTTTGCACACAAAATAGTTTTATCAATAAGTGATCCACTGTTGTCATAGTCATCTGTGTGAGATGTTTTCTACAATAGTTGTGCCTTTTTCCCTCCCTGTCACAGACCCCATGAATGAGGCGCAGACGCCGGACCAAATTCCAAAGCCGACTTATCAGCTTCCGAAAATAATCCCATGAAAGCAAGGACAATTAAGAATGGGCCCTCTGGTGTGCCAGCGAACGCCAGTTGCTGTCCAAAGACCGAGTCAGAGCCCAGAGTTGTCAAAACACAACAAAATATATTCTTCACACAAGGCAGTTACACACACACTTGCACACTTAGGCTAGACACAATACAAATCAGATGGGTATTAACAAACACAAGAAAATAATTAACGACAAGCACTAAGAGTCCAACACGTAAAGTACAAAATAAAAAGGAGCACTAAGTGTCCAATCGTATTCACCAGTGTTGGTCTTGGAGTCAGACGATCTCGGCGTAGCTCGGGACAAATCTCGAAGAAGGAACTTCTTCCGGAAATGCAGACGCTCGATGAACTCGTCGACTAGCTTGCCGGGGAATCCCCTTCTACAGACGCTCGGTCTTCACGTTATATCACTTCACCGGTGCGGACTGAACTCCTCTGAACTCCACTGTGGATTCTCGCACGGCAGTTATATAGCTTCCACAGGCGTTCTCGAACTTTCCTATCGGAGTCGTGATCTGGTAGCATGGCCAAAGCTTGGGAACCTTCGAGTCTTTTCTCGTAACTTCGACCGCCGCTGTCGGAGTGTTGTCGAGGGGGGGGTGATGACTCATGCTGTTGGCGCACGCTCACGCTGTAGTTATCTCTCTCGACTCGCCAGGTGAGAAGGTGTCTCGGTGCACGCGTGTGCTCTCTCCCTCTCTGGTTAACGTCGCTTCGTCAATGCTCTTCTAGACATCGAGGCGCCGTTGTTCGTGTTGCTGTTTGAGACATATGTGCTCTCCCCCTCTGTTGAAGTTGCCGCGGGGCCGGCGTGTTCTTTCGCTCGCTTGCGTGACTCGCGGCGCACGCTTGGATTACGCGCTCTTTTGTGACACTCCCTCATTCTGTTCTTTTCTTATTTTGCAGCCCTGACGGCCCTGTCATCACTGTGTCATATGCAATGTGTCCCTTGATGGGCCTGGTGACATTTGTGTACTGCCTTATGCCTGACCTTTTCACCTGGACTTTGTAGTCATAAATCCAGTCCACAGTATTTTGTATATAAAGTAGTACAAATTTTAGGGCACCAATGTACTTGTGTAACCGTAACTAAATTTCAGAAGCATATCGTCATACAGTGTCATGCATGTACCATGCCATCCGTTCTAACAATCTTAGCAAAACCTGGAAATCTGATTGTTATAACCATCTGTTTTTGTATGCAGCCAGATTTCATACATCTTGAATATGTCATATAATAGAGAAAGCCTGTTGCTATAATAAACTTTAGCAATTACAAGTAGTATCATAAAATGACTGCACTGTATTGCAATGCACTGAAATAATTTACTTCTGATTTAAAATTTATTTGAAGCCTCGATGCTGAGGTACAGAAGCAAGTGGAGATAGCAGCCTGATGAACCTTGTTTGCAAAAAATTGCCAAGGTTCTTTAATATTTGTTTTATGTAGTCATGAAACTTTGCCATAATGGTATGGGAGAGCTTCACTAATGCTTAAAGCAGTCGTGGTGTGATTCGATGCCATTCGAAGGGCAGATGTCACCGGTAGGAGCACTCTATTTTTGTGCAAGTTTTCATGCAGCTAATCAAGGTTCCTATCGTGGTACTACAGAAAACTGTGAAAAGTGGCATATGTAACTGGGCCACAAGCAGCACCATTCTTTAATGCCGAGATGGGGAGCATACTGAGATCACGCATTTCAATTATGACTAACATTGACCATTACATCAGCATCAAATTGTGAAAACATTTAAAAACGCTTTGAAACTGCCTCTATTAAATGACAGTTCACAGTGTACATATAGTTCCATGCAGCTGATCACATCTTTCTTGTAGTTCATAGCCCTAAATGGCGCAAAGTATACTGTACTACCAGGGCTGCACAACTCAAAACCAGCAAGGGCTAAAACCAGCTTCTCTGGTAGCCACACAGGCTGTACGTTAGTGGGAGACGTTGCATCTATTGTTTGCAGAAAGACTGTCTGTTTGGTGTCATGACACTTGTTGCTTTCCATAGCACATTTTTTAATGTCGTGTTGGTTATTGAAGATGGAAGTCAGCTCTTGTTTAGAGTCATCAAAGAGAGCGTATCCACATAGGCGTAGGTGCTTCTGGAGACATCAGTTTCAGGACATTGTTAGTGATCTCTCTGTATTTGTTTTTAGCAACATTCCCATAAATTTGGAGGGGATGCTGCTTTTGCATGCCTTTTAGCTCCGGTGAAGAGTGCAGGTAGATGGAGTGCAACTTGCAGTGTGTAGTCACAGTCTTCCACACACACTCAACAAAAGCATCTGTTTGCAAGTGCTGCCATCCACAATCATACAATAAAGAAATATTGGAAAACCGCATGCGCAAATAATGCAGTCTTGCTGTTGGCAATTTGACAGGCACATTTAGTGGTAGTGCATCTTTCTTTTCTGCTCCATCAAAAGATCCTATGCCCCCACACCGCACCGAAAACGGTTCATACCGTGTAGTTGTTCTACTGAATGTCCATGGTGTGTATCGTGTTTGGCAACAAACTTTTTTTTTTTAATGTGCTCTTGCTCAGATTGAAGAACCAGCACACCATGGGAGTCCTAACTCGACCGCAGACCGCTAAAAATTCACTCGTATGTTGTGCAGCCCTTCTTTATACAGTCTTTGACATTAGTTGAGCTATGCATGTAATGGATGAGCAGAGCTCTTTAAATTCAAGATGAGTGGAAGACAGTAAAAAATGTCATGTTGTTTGAATTGTGTGCAATTGTATGTTGAATTGTTTGAAACCGAATCAGTTGCTGAGGCACAGCTACCCAACAGAGGACAGTTATTATACCAAATGATGACGGAAGGTTCATGACCAGTAAAATGGTATTGGAGTTAATTGCTCTCACTTCTTTTTGAGTTGAAAGCTGTATAATAGAGCTGACATACCATTTCAGTGCATGAATTCCTTTGCATTGCATAAGATTTGTTATAAGGTATTGTTTCTTTCTTTCAACCCTTTGTGTGTCATTTTTGTAATAAGCCTTCTAGCATTGCTGTAAATTCACACTTTAGTCAGTGACAACTCAAGAATGCAGGATAGGTTCCTCCCAAAAACCCATGATGCACCTGCCTTTGATCCCTCTTCGTTTTAAGAAATGGTTCCTTTACAAATCCATGAGCATGAAGAGAAGTTGCACCAGTTGTTCAGCAATGATGGGCATGCCGCAGTCATGCACCACGCACACAAGCAGCCAAAATTTCCCAATGTGAGGATGCAAAAGACAGCTTGCAGCAAAAGCGGGTCATTTGAATAGGCCATTTGACTGTTCACCTGTACAAAGTGCCCCTTGCCAACACCATCGCACTGCCGAAAAACACCACGAATGCCCAGCTGATCCCTTCACTGATGTGGGTGTCACTTGCCTCTGACAAACAAAAAGCTCCCTCTTCTGGGTGAGGAGTTTCACAGGGGCGAATTGCTTGAGGAAAGCAAAGGCAGGGACATAGATACTGAGGGGTCTCAAGTGCTCTACAGGACAGGAACGACAGCACATGGTAGTGCAAACAAACAAAAGGGCATTTATTGTACCTTGTATACTTTAAGCCAGCTAACTGAACCAAATTACATTGCGAATGGAACACGCTGAGGAATAGAGGGGGTTTGACTCACCATGCAAGGATATCAAGTGAATAGGTTTGCCCCATGCTGAACACTCATGCCAAAGTCGTCCGCGGGTGAAGTCTTACGGGGAAGGTGTTTGTGGGTCGGTCCCACGGAGTGCACCATTGAGCAAGGTCCCGCAGCCAAAGAGGAAAGAAAAAAGTTCCTCTTTCACCCAAGTATATATGCCATCATGTGGCACTAGCATTGGAACACAGGCGCCATCTCTCGTACCACTGTGCAACTACACCGACTTCTGGCATTGCACATGCTACAGTATAGACTACTTATAATGTAACCGCTTATAGTGCAGGACCGGATATAGTGCGGTCTTTTCAGACTCCCGTTAATTTTCCCATAGCACTCCATGTATACACGTACCACTTATAGTGCAGTTGCGGGAAACGAAATACCGGTTACAGTGCGGCTGCCTGGGAGTACGGAAGTCAGCGGAGACGGCGAACGCTCCCCTCAAACGGGCGCCTCAATGAGTGCTCGAGGAAGAAAGACGAAGTGGAGGAGAAGGGCACGTGGTGCGAACGAACAGCCAGTGAGGCTGAAACCAGAATCTTGAGTGTGAGTCGTGAAATATCATGGCGCGCATCGCGCCACGAAACTGCCAACGCCGGCCAACGCTCGCTTCACGATAACGGCAGTAAACGCAACTTCAGGGAGCGGGCGGCGCCGGCACATCACAGCGAAGAGCGCACGCGGAGACCGTGGAATGTGAGGGAGGAGGGCGGCAGGGAAGCAGATTTCGCCTCGGCAACTCCGCCGCTTCGGTGGCTCCCCTCGCCCTCCCTCGTAGCTCCCTCACTTTCGACTGTCACCGTGCGCGCCCGCTGCTTCAGCCGGCCCGGCGCCAGCTCCCCGAAGTTTCGTTTTCTGCCGTTATCGGGAAGCGGGCGTTTGCCGGCGTGGGCAGTTTCGTTGGCCAGCCTGGGACAGGACAGCGCCGCTGCTTCCCTCTGCGCCGTAGCCGCAGCGTGCAAGGTCAACACGTGACTAAAAAGTAGAGGAAGCATAAAAGAGAAAGAAGGGTTCACTACCATTTTCTACGCGTGGCTGAGACGTCAGCACGTACACGCATGTTCCGGCCCAACGCAGAATCGGCGACCTTGCCATTTGAGAGAGGGTGAAATTTCCACCGCATATTTTTTTTTTCGTTCGCGCGCGACATTGAGGGGTTTCTCTTAAGCTTTTACTCTATGGCGGTGCCGGAGCAATGCCGGCGTGAGGCGCCGCCGCGTGATTTGGTTCGAATTAACGAGATTCGACTGTAAATTGAATGCAAACGTTCTAGCCGCATTCCTCGACTGTCACATACGCGTGACGGCTCGATGCACATGTTTTGCATATGTGCGGGCCTTGAAAATTGTTGCTTTGGTTATAGTGTGGATATTCGCGACTCCGGCGACTTACGTTATAAGCGGTCTACACCATATGGGGAAGCCGGATTCTAGGAGACGCAAGAGCCATGCGGGGAAAACAACATCAGGGAACGTGAGAGAGTCTAGTGTCCCCACAATACAAAAATGATGATGGAAAGAAAAAAAAGGCAAGATGATTTGCGGGCATAATTTGTACACATCCCCTTCGAAAGGCACTTGCTGCTGCATTCTTGATCTGTTACTGACCATAGCTATACATTGGCATGTTTTCATGACAGCATGTTGTGTTTCTTAAAAGGGGCTCTTTTATTAGCCCATCACTGGGTTTTGATACTCTACAAACTTTGATCTCTTTTTGTCACACAAGATTTACTTCTGTATTATTGCTGAAAATAAAAGCCACTATTCACCAGTTTCCTTGTACTGGAGGCTGAAGCATGTTCCTGTGTGCATGAACAGGCAAGGCACAATCATTCATGAGTGGTTCGTGTTTCTTGGAGTAGGTTAAAGGAGGGTCCAGAACTAAAAACATCTGCTGCGACTTCAAAATGAAAAAAAAAAAAAAAATGTCATTTGCCATCTTGTCCAATAGCATCATAGATGACCTTGCATGCATAATTGCCAATGTGCTCATGCGAACGTTCTAGGCATAGCACATAGTGCACCTGACTTACTCTGGTACCACAAAGCTCACTTGTGACAAAAAAAAGTGGGGAGTGTTCCAGTAATTAAGATGTGGCAGCTCCAGTGAAAGGTGTTTCAGGGCCGGTATTTTGTAGCGATGCCTTTCCGGTAATAATGCCTTTTCGCGCTTTGCACGCTTTGTCAATGGTCAGAGCGACGGTCCGCCCGCATTATCAACGGGATCAGCTGGCCGTGAGCGGTGGATGATATGACTAGAGTAGAATAAGTCATAATGCCTCGCTACAAAATCACGGCCCAGAACTGCTTTTATGGTTTGGTAAGTGCAGATTCATGAAGTGAGCAGAAGACGCCATTCTATATTGGCACATATTGCTTCAACTAAATAAAGCAAAGCCTTCCTTGCAAATTTGAAGGTGTAGTGTACTACGCTGATTTCTTTTATGATAAGGGCACAGTCACTTATAAATTAAAAATACTACTGTATTTCTATTTTTTTTTCATTAAATCCTGTTAAGAAACAGCGTGACCTATTATTTGTAAATATATCCACCTTTCTCATGTAAATGCATTTTTCTATAGTTAGAGCTTCTTCACATATATGTATATCAGTTCTACCGAGATTTAAGACTGAAAATATAAAATATATCTTTTTCACTATAGTAGGTAATTTGGCCAAGACTTGCCTAACTTTTCTGTCATTTGCTTTTTGCTTAAATACAAAACATTATACTAATTATTTAAGGAAAATATGGCTGCTGGTCTCGGTTGTCATTGAGAGTAGATCTAGATATGTAAGGGTTTTCTGAAATACGCTTCTTATATATATTTTTTTTCCAACACCATACAGGACCAATGTTCTGAACAATAATTACAGCACTTAATACGTGAAAATAAAAACGGAAACCCTGCACTGTAGATTGTATACCAGACTCAAAGAAAATGCATCCCATTGCCCACTATGAGCTACATAAACTGCTATTTACATTTACTGTGTAACCGTTTTGTTTTTGTTTCTTTTTAATCACAGTACTCGCAATCCCATTCTTAAGTCAACAAAAATTGGCTGTTTTGACTTGTACTTTAGATTTGCTGCTTGTGTGCTGTCAAGCTATGTACAGTACAGTCCTCATCTGCCTTGATTGTAGTTGCAACTTTTGTTCAAATCCTTGTCAATTTGCTACACAAACGCTATGATTGTACAGTGGAATTTCGTTGATACGACTCTGCATAATACGTTTTTCGGGATAATATGTTTCTCTTTCTTTTCTCGATAGTACGATTTGGTTGGATAATTCGATTTTCGGATGATATGGTTTATTTTCTGGTTCCTGTGAAGATTGTATCAACGAGATTCCACTGTACTAGTAATACACTGCTGTGCCACTGGTTAGTCCCTTTAAATTTCATTTCATAACAAATCTTAATGCCTGGGTTCAGACCTCTTGGATTTGAATGTTATTTTTTCTGAAATTCACTGTTTATATACTTTACTGGGGAGGAGCATAGGTGTGGTAGTTCTATATACAAATTCGATCAATTTATTTATTCTGTCATTTATTCTGATCAATTTATTTATTCATTTCTGTCAGATAAGCTACTGCTTCTCATACACCTGCTGAGCTTGTGGGAACGTGGAGGAAGAGTTTGATGTGTAGGCCATACAGTTAGACGGTTGGTCAAAGTGAAAAAGTGTGCACTGGAAGATAAAAGCATTTCTTAAGTCATTCGGATAAGAGTTTTGAAGTTGTTTATGAAAGCTGGTCAGGTACTGTACTTTACAGCAGAAGTGCAGTGAAGGAAGATTGACTCATAGTGGAGGTCGTTTTTTGAAATGCAACTATTAATAAATGAATTGCCAGTAGGCACAACAAGGTCAGTAAGTTGTATAGCCCCAGAATGAAAGGTCTTGTTTCACTCATCAACCTTGTGTAGGTGCTTTGCTGCACTGCAGCATGGGCATGTCCTTATTATTGGATCACGTCGGAGCCCTTCGCTACATCGTCTGTCATAGCCCAGTGTTGCTTTGGGTCGTTAAACCCATTAATCAAATGTAATTAGAACATGCCACAGCATTGTACAATGTGTATGACACAGTCATTCTTTTGGTTGCTTACTGACCCGCATTTCTAGCTAAGGTTTCTTGCTTGTACTATTCAGTGAATAAATAACAGGAAGACTTGATGCAGCTGACGCTTTGTGTAATTCACACATAAACAACCTCCACGCTCTGGTAAGAACAATGTCCATTTCTTTTTTCAGCTTGTCATGCTTTGATGAACGCACTGAGTTGTGCTGTTAGCCAGCAATATACACTTTTTACAGCCACCGCTCATTGTGCATTTTGGCTTTACACGAGGCTATGGATACAGGCAAAAACAGACTGATCATGCCATCTGGCTTCAGCTGCATAAACTAGTCACTGCAAAATGTCTGTATCCAAATTTGCATGTGGTTGTTTGCACTTTACCAAAATTCTGCCCATATAATGGGGCACTGCATATATTTTTGCTCTTTGGATTTAAAGCCCCCATTTCTAGTGCCAGTGGAGCTGCATTAAATTGGCAGCCTCCATAAATTGGTTGCATTGCTCTCTGCATGATATATAGGCTCTTGCAAAGCTTCCTCCTTCCTTGCAAAGACATGCTTGCACGAACATGCTTACAAGGATAAACAAAATTTTGGCACTGTTCCCGGTGCTTGTCATCACCCCATTCCACCTGCAGAGGCAGCAGGACCTCATAAATTAAATCAGGGGCTTAGACTTTCTAAATGTGGTAAACTACTTTCAGCACACACTAGCATAGCAGTAAGCCTATACGCTTCAGAAAGCCCATAAGCCCACCGTGAGCTTTGAAATTCAGCTGAAATTAGTGGACTGCATGCAAGTCTGAGAAAATGAGAAAACTAATTGTTTGGTATCGAATGCAACAGTTCATGCCATGGCACTCAGCACATGAGTAATGTTAGTAGCATGTAAAGTTGGATCACGTGCTGGGGTGTCGACATCTGTGCCACCTGGTGCTTTGTTTTCCACCGTATAGACACACTGTTTTGGCTGGTTATCGCTGTTACATTTTTGTAATTAGAGTGACTGTTTGTTTTGATATGTATGTTTTCATGTTGTCTGAGAAAATAGATATATTTTATATGCAGTTATGTGAAACAGCTCTGCACAGTCTGCACAACAGCTGTTGTGCAGAAATTGCCAGACACACTATGGTTTCCAGGGAAGCTGGAATGTGTTATGCTAGAGCAGTCCAGATGCATGCAGTGACGTCGGGCAATACGCTTGAAAATGAAAAAATTTTCCTCGCTTTTAGCACAGGTATACAGATATGTTCTATAAATGCCCATGCATGTCATCATGTGTCTTCAATAGCGATATACTCTCGTCAATTGGTACAGACAGCGAGTGAAAGTAGGTGCCTTACTGCACCGGCGTCACTTCACTCAGTAACAAGACTGAATGCAAAAGCTTTTCCGAGTCAGGTCATCACGAAGATGTCCCATAATGTAAAAAATACAAATGCCTCTTCTCAGTCATGCAGCATTTTGAAGCCAGCTTCCAAAATGCAATTGGCACATGCCTGGCAACTTTATGCACAGCAGTGTTGCTTGCTGGATGAGGTGGTACATACTCGTAAATGAACTGGAAAACCAATGAAAAAAGACAACTACACAAGGGAAGTACTGGGCAGAATGAGCGCTGGAGTTTCTGTGCAAGTTTATTCAAGAATAAACGTGGTTGTAAGTCCAATGCACGTCTTGTCCACTTCCGTTGTGTAACACATCTTTTTCGCTGGTTTTCCTGTTCATTTACAAGCTTTACATACACTTTTCAATTCTGCACAGATTATATGTCAATGGTTAAGCTTTGCATTTGAGCCGCAGTTCTGAAAAGCACGATGGGACAGGTGCATGAAAACATTTAAACTTTTGTGAAACGGGTTAAATTTAACAACAAAACTACACACAATAAACGCGTGCAAAAAAATTCTGCAGTGGGGTGAACAGATCTCACACGGCCAAGTGCCACTGCAGCTGGCAGCACACTCCAACATAGCGGAGGAATCCGGCCAGGTGCTAGATGATGCCACTTTTTCATGATGGCAGCACCTTGAGATTAAGCACAGGTTTGCGATAATGTTAATATGTTTAATTCTGTGGTTTCTCTCTAGAACAACATTGAAGGCATACTGTGGCACCCTCTCTTGGAAGTACCAGCACTGGCATCAAAAGTAGGGTTACGCATTTCTTTATACCCACACAGCATCTCGTCTGCTCTTGTACGGGCTGAGAAAACAGGTCATAATTCAAACAAGTTGTCAGGACATCGTTAATTCAAAACTCGTTAATTCGGAAAATTGGATAATTCTGACTCCATCTTCTGGTCTCGCCCGGCATATGCATTATTCAATGCAATGAAACTCTCCTTCATTCGGACGTATTTTGCTGCACATCGATTAATTCGCATAACTTTCAGGGTTTGGTGAGTGAGAAGCGCCGCAAATGAAAAAAAACAAAATAAAAACAGAAACTGCGCTAGTATCCAACCGAAACAAAGCGGCCAGAGTCCGCATCGCATAGTCATCAATGGTAATCGTACGTAATAGTTTATTTAGGAGGCGTTGGATAGATACCTGACTGGCAGCAATGCTGGAACGCTTCGTTATTATTTGTGCCTTTAAAGCCTAAACCATCCTTTACTCTTGCGTTTACTGCCGCGCATAACACCGCGTTCACGAGCTTTCAGAATTGTGTAGTCGCCATCCATGATTGCATCGGCAGCGACCTCGGTTTTGTCCGCAGTTGTTGCAGCAAACTGTAGTTTCGTTCTGACTCGATGCGTGCATCGGCCGCAAAGTTGCCATTCATAATCGCGTCGATAGCAGCCGCGGTTTTTTTCCTCAGCAGTTGTGGCAAACATTTGTTTCGTTTTGACTCGGTGCAAAGCTGTTGAGGATGAAGAGCACCGGCTACATCACGATGCACGGGTGACCTGTTAGCCATCAGCTCACAGGTGAAAAAATAATCGGGATGTGTGTGCGGTAGTGCAAGGCATGTCGCAAATGAAGGCGCGCACCGCGGCCGTGCTACGAACGAAGTCGCGACGTCTCGATCGCTGCTGCGAGAGCCAATGACTAACGAGATGACGAGAATTGCAGCTTCTGCTCTGCTTTTTTGCAAAATAGAAACAGGACTTGCTCATTCATTCACTGAATAAAAGCGTGTTGACGTAGTAAGCATTTGCTTATTGCTTTCCGGATACCCTCATAATTCGACGTTCGGTTAATTCAGACATTTCTTTTGGTCCCGTGAAATCCAAAGTAACGAGATTTTACTTACATGATTTTTCGCAAGTCAGTGTCATGAATGTTTCGTGTAAAGATTTCAGATTTTTCAAGTAAAATTTGTGGAAGTGCTTTGGTGGGAAGCATTTCTTCCACTGCCCAATAGGTGCACCAAAAAAAAAAGTGTTGTATTACTCTAGAAATTACAGGTGGTTCAAAGAAAGAAAAAAAAAATCAAACTGTTCTTTACTTTCTCTCATACTGCCTGAAATAGTTAAGTATCTGCACCAAGTGGCATAGCACAGCCCTAGCAAGGCACTGCCCTGGCAAATGTACCACGTCTCATTCTCCGCTGCCTTCAGGCTGCAGTTATGCATTCCTGTAGTGGGAATGATGCTTTCCAATACCTTGCTAGATGCATATAGCAGGTGGGAAGTACACTTCCCATTGCCTGTGAAAGGAATAACACTGTGTGTGTGCATTGCATGTACTCCATCCTCACACTGAGGCATCCACAAGCATTACTGCCAGCACAGTACAGTCTAGTGAGCTTACAGCTTTCGTGAAAGGCGAACAGCAGTTATTGTTATTTGAAATACCGTAGCATCATTTATGCAACTAAGATCAATGTTGTTCCATTGGTGGCAATAGTGAGGGTCACAGCAAGGGCACATGATGCGCATTGGCTATGAATTTTAACATGATTCGTGAGTCAAAAGTTTTAACATGATTCGTGACTCAAAAGTTCTTGCTGTGCATTACGTCACAAAGAAGACTCGCAGATTTCTAAAAGCTAAGGTATTTACAGCCCAGTGTCATAGACAAGCTGTCATATACAGCACATTACAAAAAATGGTCAACTGATCTATTTGTTCTCTTTAACTCGTAATTATTTTTTCCAGGTGCTATGGATATCGTAAATATTTTGTTACCAAAACAGGTAATGAATAGATTTTCTGCCACTTGAAGTCGGTAATGAAGGGCCGGCTCATATGAGTCCCACTGAAAGGCTGTGCCGTATTACAAATAAGTGTTTTGGGCTAATACTGTGAGTAAAGGAGCACTTTTGCTTAGGCAGAATGAGCACAGTGTGGAAAACGAGGACACAGAAAGAAAGACACACTTGGTGATGACTTCTAACAATGTTTATTGGTGATAGTCAGTGCTGTGCGTGTCTTTCTGTGACCCCATCTTCCGTACTGTGCTTATTTTGCCATGTACCAACTCGTCCAAGCCTCTATCCTTGTCAGCCTTTGCCAAATTTTATTAATCTTTACCATCCTCGGTAAATAACTTTTTGTGAACTGCATAATGTGTGGTAAGGCTAATTTGCACTTATTCACAATATTCACCTCATGGCATCTACGCATGGCTTCTATAATTTATCTCCATAACATTTATTGTGGGAATGTTTGCTCAAATAGTAGCAAATAACAACCACTTGAAATCAATAATAAATTCCTGGACGGCGGCGAAAACATCCCTGTGACATGCAATCGAGAATCGAAGCTCCAATTGAAAGGACAACAGGATTTGTCAGATACATGTCAATTTTGCTAAAGTGATTTCAAAGATTGGTTTTTACAGTATAGTAAATACACAAAAAATATTCCTACCACATCTCACATTTTTAAAAAACCGCTTAACCTTGCACTCGGCCGCTCAACGCTTGAAACAGCGAAGCTGGGCGATCGTAGCACAGCATTTTCCGGAAGTGCGCGCAAGCTTTTTATCTGATTAGTCATGATGATAATAATTTCTTTTCGCTTGTCTCGGACTTACGGCCATCACTATGCGTTGCATAGTGCAGTTTGCAACACCGACACCGTATTGCAATGCAGACTACGCGTTCCAGCAGACCCGCTCCGTGAATGCGCCTCTCTCTCTCTATCTCTCTCGCTCTCATTCTCTTTATCTCTCTCCCGAGCACAGGGCGCAAAACCTCTTCTTCACTTCGCAGAGCATTTGCTTAAGCACGTGTGAACGCGCCACTTGTGGACGAAGACGACGACGCTCGAACGCAATCATATGATTCACATAAAATGCATGTTCTGCAAGCGTGGCTGTATAGCCTAGTGGTTACAACGCTCGCCTTCGGACCATGGGTACGCGGGCTCGAATCCCGCCTCGGCAAGAACGTTTAGTTTCTTTTATTTCTTTCTTCATTGCTGATTATTATAGTTTCTTGATACGAACCATAAATTACTGCTGACTTAAACAGCTTCGCTGTTAAAAGAAGTGATCTATTGTTTCCTCCTCATTACAAAAATGGAAAGGGGGGAATGCCTCAAACCAGACATGTGTAATAAAGTTCAGAGAGGGAATCCGACAGCATAATTTGGGGACGAATCGGTAAAGCCTGTGTGTATTGAATGGTTCACTACGCCAGGGATGTTGAAGGTGAGGATAAGTTAACGAAGGGTTAGTGTGAGAAATCTAACTGCAGCGAAATACCCTTCTGACCAGGTTCAAGTTAATCGAATACATTGCAAATAAACAGGAACTATATAGAAAAAAAATTGGAGGACGCTTAAGCTTCGCCTTTAAGAGTGGAATGCAACAGCATTCAAAGATCCCTGACTGTTTGTCAGGCTTCCCAGCAACTGCAGCTTTCTTTTTTCTGCACCCTTACCTCGGCGCGCTGATGCCGAGGAGGCGAGCGCCATCTGGATGGTGTTTTTGCAAGGAAAACCCACCGTGGCGCGCCGCTATATGAATGGTATAAATGCTGGAAAATGGGTTTGTGTTTGAGTTTCCGCCTAACAGATTATGTTTTCTCATATATTCAAATTACAATCTCACGCTATCATAACTGTAGGTTGTGGTTAAGTCATACCTTACGATTTTTCTGGTGCATTTTACTTTGAGAAATTCAATTAGTTCACCAGCGCCTCTGCGCCACGCGAAGGTCCTGCGTGGTGTGCGTGTGGAGGGGGGGGGGTGATTTCTTTAGCCGCAGACGCCGACGCCAGATGTTCTGCGAAACGGGGCCCTTAGTGCCATCGCGTTAAAAGGAATGCAATAAAGGAGAGTTACTGGACGCAGACAGAAGCGAACACACAGATAGAGATTTTATAACTATAGCAGCCACAGTATTCAAAGCACCTAATTTGCACAGGGTGATAATTACTGTGGGGATAATTAAGAAGAAAAACACTGTCAGCCCTTCCACTCGAGTGGAGATGGAAGACTAGCGAAGCTGTACTATGGTTGGAATAATGTATTTCCAATTATGACTATAAAGATGTGATGGTGTAATTGGTTATTTGAACTATTAAAGAAGGAGAAATATATAAGATCCGGTGGTTTTCATTTATTTAGTGACCACAGGGATCATGGCCTTATGGTCGCTACGGTACACTGCCATAGGGTGTACGGCAAAGGTTGGCACGTCTTCATAAACACGTCACCAACGCCCCGCGCATTCGGTTGCTGGGGCGTAGCCAGGGGGGGGGGGGGATGGGGGGGTACAACCCCCCGCCCCCCCACTTACCCACCCTTTATTCACGTCTCTTCGCGCTGACATAATTCAAGAAAGTGGTGCTACTATCACAATTTCATTCCTGGGCGCTTCCATTTGGGTTGGTAATTTACAGCGAATCATGTCTGCATATGGAAAAAACTGTCACGGTGTTTGTCAAGGCTTTGACACTCTGTGAGGTTTTGGGCGAGAATGTGGCGGCTGCATTGCGGCGGCCGCATTCTGAAGCAACAAATGAAGCAACAAATGCGGCAGCCGCATTTTAGATGAAGGCGAAAATAGTCTGCGCGCGAAACGTCTCTTGTTTGCGATTGCGCCCCTACGGAAGGCTGGTAGAGACTGTTGTGTCGTTGAATCCCGAACCAGCAATTACGGAAGGCGGGTAGTTGCTGTTGTGTTGTGGAATCCCAAACCAGCAATGTACACACGAAGGGGTTGATGCCAACAGTGAAATTCCACCGACTCGCAACAGAATGCACGAAACAGACAGCCGACAAGCATGGATTACTACTGTGCGCAGTAGAGCGTAAGTAAACTCTTGTTGCAGGTGCTGACAGTTCTCGTCGGAGTTCACGCGTCCTGAGAAATTGATTATGTGCACTATGCACTGAACAAGACCGGAGTTCATTCCTGCATCACTAGTACACCAATCAGTTGAGATTCTGTAAGGTACAAGGCCGCTTCCTGTTCGCACCGGTGTAGGTGAAGCAGAAATGAGTTGCGCGCACTACTTAAAATGTGTACACATGCCATATCTATGCTGTGCGGTGAAATATTCTGTACAATTCTGAATCTGTTGACGTAAAGGCAAATGACGGCTGCACGCTCGCACACAGCGGTAGACACAGTGGCCCATGCACTTGCCGCAGGAAATGCAACCCTCTCGTATGAGGGAGCAGGGCGACGAAAGCTGCGAAAAAAAAAAATCATTACGCGTTTTTGCGCGTATTTAAGTTTTCTAGCACCAAGACGCAGCGAACAAGCTATTGCTATGAGAGTAGGTATAGCCTGATCACACGTGCATTTTCACGTGTATAGCCGTCCTTGACTTGTGAAACGCACTTTGCCCTGACAAAGACAACGCCATCTACACTTAACGGAGATTAACAATTAATGATGTCTTGTCCGATCGGGCGGGTCGTCTCAATGATGTGTTTTCGAAGACTGGTCCATTCAGTGGCGCGATGAGAGACCATTGCTCCAAACGCCTGCTGTACCTGTCGTACTTACTGTATTTTACTGAGCTTACTTTACTTTTTACTTAATTTCTTCACAAGCACACGCGAGGGGGGGGGGGGGGGGGGGGCTCCATGTCTTTGATATACATGTATAGAGTCTGCTTAAACAACCGATATTTATTATCAATCACGTCACGTACAGGAAAGCAGACGCTTGCCCCCCCCCCCCCCCCCCCCCCCCCCCCGGTCGGGCCGGTGAACCCCTCCCGAAAATAATTTCTGGCTACGCCCCTGCTCAGTTGTGCGCGTTGTTGTGTTGTACGCGTTGTGCGCGTTGTGCGCGTTGTTTGTGTGACCGCACACAAGCGCTGTCGAAACGCTGGCTACGTGACGAAACGGCTAAACGCCGTTGTCGACACTGTTAGGGAGAGAGCCCGGAGAGAGTCTGCGGCACAGGCGGCAGAGGCTGGCAGGGCTGCGCGCATACGCCGCACTGGGAGAGCGGGCACGCACACGCACAGTCTAGGTGTCTTGATGCCCTCCTCGCCCACCGCTCCCCTTCCACTGGGAAGTCGCGTTTGCTCTCCGCCGTGCGTTCGCTCCCCGTGAAAGCGCGCGTCCCTCGCCCTCGCACGCTTTCACTCGCACATACGGCAGACGGCCAATGAGAGTTTTTCTTTTTTTTTTCTTTTTTTTTTTAATTTCCGGACGCTATCATCGAAGAGTGAGCCCTTAACAGCTTCGCTGTAAAAATAGGTAAAAAATCTGGCAATCGAAAAGAAAAGGACCAATCAAGTTCGGCACGAAAAATTTCAATGCCTGATTTTTCATCACACTGTGATGCGTCAGTTAAAATGACGTTTGTTGCAAGTTATTGCCGTAAATGATCTTGAAGTAGTCGGTAGTCCATTTAGAGTACGGTTTGGGAGTAGCTTAATTAGCATTGTTCCAATAGCGTGTGACCATGGTTTTTCAACTTCTTCCCGACAAAGCACAGAAGCCTGGATGCCAAGAGCTTTATGTGGAGCAAAATATGTCGTACTCCTGCAAAATGTCAATAAAATTATTTTCAAATTGTTAGAATAAAAGCGTAGGCCACTGGCGGAAGGCGCGAACAGCAAAACGAAGACCAACCACTGATCTCCACTATAATTTGCCCTATAGTACAGATCAGTGAGGCCAACAGCCGCAAGTTCTGCGGTAACAGCAACACTGTGCCTGATGTATCAACATCCGGATCCTCCATGGAGCGAGCCGAGCAAGTAGTCGACGCAGCTAACGTAGTACCGTACTGCTGCCTTGATTTGATGATCACGGCGTCGTGAACGAACACTATTGCTTGCGATTAACCCGTGTGGTATGTATACGTTCATTTTATCTACGTAAACATTGTTGGAGCAGACGTGAGCACTTTAAAAAGTGTATTAATGTATGCGACTGTTCTATATAGTTTTCTTTGCTAGCCCTAAACGTTTGGTTGTGAAAAACTGTTCGGTGACGAAAATTTTGTCACAGGTTTTCTATTAATCTTCGTTATTCTTGCGTTTTGCAGGCTGAGCTCACCAGCATGGCTCCCGGTGGTCCTGCGGACAAAAAAAATAATGTCCTTCCGTTATGGGGCAACGACAAGACGATGAACCTGAATAACTTGATACTCACAAACATACTGTCGTCACCGTACTTCAAAGTAAACCTCTACAAGTTAAAGACATACCACGAAGTTGTGGATGAAATTTATTACAACGTAAGTTACGTAATATTTGTGATCTAGTAACAATCGTGGAAATTTTTCGCACCCGGTAATGTGAACCGTGATCTTTGTAGAATGATTGTTTTCTAGACGCGGTGTGGCTACATTTGTTCATACCTGATCATGAACAACTGTGGTCTTTGAATAGCTTCATAGTTTAAAGATAGTAGTAGACAATGTGTTCGTCTACGCATGGAATTTTAACCGTGTGCTGCCGTTAATCTTGTTCGTTGAAACTCGTACTTAGGTGCAGCACTTGGAGCCATGGGAAAAAGGAAGTCGAAAGACATCGGGCCAGACTGGCATGTGTGGAGGGGTAAGAGTGATGCCCATTTAATAGCCTGCATGCTTTCTCTCCGAAGCGGTGAGATAGTGTTATAACACCTTAATGGCCTTGATGCTTGCGTTTGTGTGCAGATATTTTTATTTTTGTTTGACCTATTTTATATGATGTGCACAGTTACTATGCCAGGATTGTCGTTTGACGTTCATAAATACAGAGCAGGTCTAAGGTATGTAGCGTTTATGCGGCCTGTGCTGAGTTGTAATGCTGTTTATGTACCAATTTGTGCCAGATATAGTGATAGGTTAATTGCAGTAATGTATACTATTTATGTTTTGAAAGCAAATTATATAACTTTCTGTTTCGTGCTGTGCACAGACACTTAATGGCATCATGGTGCTGGCATGCTTTGGCACCAACCATTCCCCCTGTACTTTATTAGTGGCCAAGCAACAGCCAGCAGTAGACAATGCACCCTTTGGGTTGTTATACAGTTTTCAAAAAGCTGACATTGAGAAGTGCCTAATTTATCATAAGCATAGGTTATCCATGAGCTAGGAAGTAGTTGGCCAACTATAGGTGCCATTTTTGGCTCAGAGCATCAAAGTTAGGGGAGTTGCAAAAAGGTGAAAGTCTTCTATGCAGTGTGGTCTTTGAGAGATGCATTCACGTTCAGCCAGTATGAATAGTGTGGCGATAAGTGATGCTAGGTATATAATTTTAGGCAGATCAGTGCACCTGACTAATGATAGTTGGAACATACGTATCTCAGAATTCTCATGGATTTTATATCAGTGGCAACATATTTTTAAAGGGAAAAGTCAGTAAAAAAAATGCTGTACCTTTAAGCATATGAAATGACCGCATCAATACATGTCACTTCATGCCATCTCTATGCAATAGAGGTGACATTGTCTGTACCATCAAGGAAAATTAGTGTTGACAATGAACCCATTGCAAAAACCCAGAGATAGCTTCCCTGTACAGTGATAACTTCTTTGTGGTTTTGTAGGCCATCTTTGAAGCAGAAATTTTGTGCATTGTGGCATCTTCTGATGTGTAGTCACTCTGCAGGCTTCTCTCTTACTGTAGAAGTGTTGCACAATCTTGCCAATACCCTACTGCAGTGTGGAAAATCAGTGCGCAGCAGATGCATGCACTGACCATGTGTGCACCTGCCTTGCACTAGAAGCAACTATTGTTGCATCAAATTTGGGCCTCAATTCCTTCACCATACCACGGCCATAGAAGGAATTGTCGATGCAATAGTAGCTGCCTTAAACATTTCGGAAATGGGCATGTGCACCATGATGGGGGGAAAAAAAGTTTACATTGGCTGCCAGCACTGCAGCAGACTTGAGGTGCAGATGGGGCCCTAAGCAGGAGTGCTTCCCATCCATAACTTCTGTGTGAAACTGAGAGCACATTGTACCACAGGCTGCTAGTGTAGTTCAAATATTAAGCAGGCAATGTCATTTCTATCTTCAAACTGTAGTTAAACACTTAAAAAAAAAAAAAGAGCATCAGCATCTTTACTGCAATGTTGTTGCAGGCAGAAGTCATGGTAAATAAAGAAGTTGAGATCGGTTAGTAACAAGTACTTTCTAGTCCAAGTTCCTGGAAGCTAGTACTGACAGATGATAGTGGCATTTGTTGGTATGAGCACTTCATGTGCTGAAGGACACATAAGTGCAACCTACACAAGCAGATCATAGCAAAAGGGTAACTGATTCCTTGAAATGGATGAGGAGGTTGAATATATACAGGGTGTTTTAGCGAACACTTTCACAATTTATTTAAGGTTGCCTGTGGCACATAGCACAATTCTAGTTCATGAGCTGATCTACTCGAAGAGGCGGACATTACTTGCACAAGAAATTGAAATGCATAATTGAATAATTAACAGAAATTCACTAATTAAGTTTTTAACTAATCACCTGTTGGCCCATATTGCAATTTACAAATTTTAGCCGTGGAGTTCGCAAGGCGGGTGCACTTGGAACGAATTCTCGCGATGACACCAGTTTAGAGATATTAATTCCCGAACTTTACGGAGAAATGCATTGGCGTTCCAGTTAGGGGGGGGGGGGGGGGTTATTAACAAAACGTTGCTTTTTGCAATCAAGCACAAAATTAACTGGAACGCCAACGCATTTCTCCGCAAAGATCTGGAATTATTATCTCGAAACTGGTGTCATCCTGCGAATTAATTCTAAGTGGATCTGCCTTGCAAACTCCACGGCTACAATTTGTAAATTGCAATATGGGCCATGAGGTAATTAGTTAAAAACTTAATTAGTGAATTTCTGTTAATTATTCGATTATGCATTTCAATTTTTTGTGCAAGTAATGTCCGCCTCTTTGAGTAGACCAGCTCATTAACTAGAATTGGGCTATCTGCCGCAGGCAACCTTAAATAAATTGTGAAAGTGTTCGCTGAAACACCCTATATATGCAGGTCATACTGAAAGTAATGGCAACAGCTTTTCACAAATGATTATGCTGCATTACTGACAGCAAAAATTTATCACTTTACTTTATTCATTTTCTAAACAGTGTCCATTTCTATGCAGACATTTTTCACACTGACTGAGGAGCTTGAAAGTACCCCTCCGATAGAACTCTGTTCCAGCCTTGTACACAGAGTGACACCCTGCTGCGCTGATCCTCTGGCGTCTTGTATCGTTGGCCTCGCAATTGATGGTATTGCAGGCAGGTGCACAAGTACCTCCCCTCTTATTCAACCAGTTCTCTCCACTGTCAAGAAGTGTGAGGGTGCGCAATGAAGCTTCTGCAGCGTTTTAATGTATCGAGCAGCATTTATTTTTCAGTAATATAAGCTTTCAATCATCTCCTGAACTGCATTGGGCCCTATTTTCTTGCTAGCATTCTCACTATCTTGTGTGTTTTTTTGATAAGTGCATCAGACCCATCAGAGACTCTAGGCTCTGATGGGTCTCTGAACAGCAGTAGTGCATCAGAGTGCCTAGATTCTGTACCCCCTTTATACCAAATGGCCATCCATGGTTGCAGCAAAGATGGCACCACGTACTACCAAATGCCCATTCTAGTGCACTTTCAGACTTGCTTATTGTAATTACTTTCAGTACGGCCTTTGTATGTAATGAGTCAGCTTTTGATGTGAATTGTGTGGTAAGGGAATTTTATTTTTATGTCAATTAGTGAATTCATAAGTTAGTTGGTCACCTAGATGTGGACGAAGTCATCAATTTTGGGGGGAATCTGAGTTGAATTCAAGTCGCTTGCAGTTCAAATCAACTTTCTACAAGCAAGCACCAGAGAAATGTTTTGCTGGACAAATGTGACGGATGTCCTACACGACACAGCTTATTTGTGTGTTTATTCTTTTGCCTTATAGAGATCATCCGTACATGTAAGTTTTTATTGGTGACACTGAAATTCTTCTGTACAAAGTTGAAAAGTGGTCAACCACCACAGATTAGTGATGACTTGCTGAAAAGTTTATTTGTTACACAGGTACGGGGAGTTGGAGCAGGGGGGATTGTCTCCACTGCATTCTGCATCCTCTACAAGCTCTTCACACTTAAGTTAACTCGCAAGCAGCTGGTTGGTCTATTGAATCACTGCGATTCTCCTTACATCCGTGCACTGGGGTTCATGTACATCAGGTATGTTGTTTGTGACTAGTTTTGAGTAGTGTTCACATTTGTGACAGAAATTGTTATAGTTGGCCTGTAATTTTTTTTTTTTTGTATGTGTGTGTATGGCTGGGTGGGTGTACATGCAAATTTTGTTTTTCTTAGCATTTGTCTTGAAGACCAGCTGCAGGACATCTTGTTTGCATATCAGCATGCAACTAGGGGCTGAGAGAAACCTCCATTTTAGCAATTCATGCTTTTAATGCTGCATTTTAGTGCCTGTTCATTTCTAATGATGCAATGAGCAGAATTCAACTAACTGCTGTAGCAGAATACAAATATTTAGGAGGCATCTTCACTAACAGTTTGTCCTGGATTGCACATGTTCATAAACTGGTACTCAAGGCTAGTCATACTGTAAACTTTCAATTCAAAATTTCAATTCGGCTCTGATCAGACTTACTCTTGTTGCATGTCTAACGTGTGTCCCGTTTTAGAATATGCATGCAGTGTTTGAGGCACCATCATGAAGTGGAACATTGAGAATGGATGCATACAATTCAGAACAGCTTTTTGTGTGTGAGACACATAATAAGGTCATCTGTTATACGTGTGCAAAAAGTTTACAGATTCAGTTGAAGATATCTACTGCTTCTTTTTCTTTATTTTATAAGGTGTTTAAGTCCCCTACATGCATTCATTAAAAACTTAAAGAAACTTATTTGTGGCTCCTCACACAGATCTAAAAGTGCATCAATACACTTTGAGTAAACAGTTTGGAAACATATATTTATTTTTCTGATCATCATCTTCATCTCTTCATCATCTTACTGCTGCTATTTGTATTCCTTTGTGTTTTGAATAATTAAATTCTGAACTGAATATCTAGCAACACTGTTTGTTTTATTGTCACATCAGGTCTTTAGGCCTCCAGAAACTTATCTTGCATCAACCAAACTTGTACTGTGCCTGCAAATTTCCAAATCTCACAACTCCAACAAATCCAATGACACTCGTTTGTGTTTCCCTTTTCTTGGCACCCATTCTTTTACTATGACAAATTGCTGGTTACTTCTTTTATGCATTATATGACCTGCTCCACTCCATTCCTTTCTATTAATCTCAACTAAAATATTTGTCTGCTCTTGAACTAATCTATACTGCCATTGTTTGATCTCCTAATGTTACATCTGTGCGGTTCGTACACGCTCCTTGAAATCCTTGAAAACCCTTGAATTTCGAAAAATAGATTCGAAGGTCATAAAGCTCCGTGAAAATAAATGTCCTCCTTGATTTCCTTGAAAACTGGGGTTAGGGGCGACTTACGAGCATTCAAAGTAACAAACTAACTAACAAACGATCCTATATACCGTATTTACTCACATAATGAACGCATTTTTTTTCCTGAGAAATATGCACAAAGTTGGGGGTGCGTTCATTGTGTGGGGTAAATTTTTTAGTGCTTTTTTCTGCAGCCATGTCTAAAAATGTTGCAGTTTCGCCCGAAAGGTGAACCATCGATTGCGATAGCAAATGCGTAGACAGCTACACGAAGTAAGGATAGTTGTTTTATCGGCCATATAAACTTGTAAGTACAGTAGAACCCCGCTGTTACGTTCCCGGGTGCTGCGTTTTCCCGGCTGGTACGTCGTTTTCGGCCGGTCCCGGCACAGCTCCCATAGAACCCAATGCATTGGTAACCCCGCTGTTACGTCGCAACTGTGGGACCGTTCCCACATCATACGTTGCGAACTGCCACACCGCGCCGGCCCGAGCGGCCATTTTGACTTTTCATGTCGCTTGGCTTGGTTGCTTGACGATGGCATTGGCCGCCCAAAGTGCTGGGGGCGACATTTATTACGTATTTTCGGTTTCCGCCAGCAAAAGTATGGCCTTTGATATCCGCTTTTGCTATCTAAAGATGATGTCTATGACGCGTTGCGGCCCTAAAATTGGTTTTGGCTCATAGATGTTCCGTATAAAGTCCAAGGGCGATAGTGCCGTTGCGCTCGAGGCATCAGCGAGGAAGCGAGGGGGGGGGATAGTGGGCAGCGTAGTGTTCTGGCATCGTACTGCGCGGCGGCGCGCGGTCCCGCGGGCCGTATCTTGAAAGCGATCTGCGTGGGGGCAGATTCTACGCAGTGTAGGTGCGTCGGCGGCTCGTGGCTTTGTGCGTGCTGCGTGTTCTCGGCGCTCAGTTTGGGTTGAAGCGATAGACAACAGCACAAAGGTCACTTCGCTCGCTTCTGCAGCGGCGCGTAACTGCGCGTGTCCGCGCTCATCGAGTGTGATGTGTTCATGTTTGCCTGTGGGCGCTGACACCATGTTTGTTAATTAGTTAATAACCGAATGTTTACAAGTTTATACAGACGATAAAACTACTATTCTTACTTTGTATAGCTCATCGCAATCGATACTTCGGCTGTCGGGCGAAACTACTTTTTGTCGCACGTAAGACTTAAAATAATATTGTGTGCCAGTTCAACACTACTCCCATTTCTCAATTTTTCTTGTTTCCTGGCTCTTGCGTTTCCCGGCTCTTACGTTTTTTTTTACGGTCCCGTGAAAAACGTAACAGCGGGGTTCTACTGTATTCGCTAATTATGTAAGTTAACAAGCGTAGTGTCAGCGCGCAGAGGCAGACATGAATGCATCACACTCAATGACTGCGGACACTCGCTGTCGAAACGTTGGCCTGAGGAAGCGCGGCAGAAACAGCAAGCGAACTGACCTTTGTGTTGTGTTTCGCTTCAATGTAAACTGAGCGGCGAGAACGGAGCACGAACAAAGGTCTAAGCCGCAGTCGCACGGCTAGACGCAGCCCCCGATGCAGATCGCTTTCAAGATAAGGCGATCGCCCCCTCTTCCTCCCTCGAACGTTACAGATTGAGGCGCGATTGTCGGCGCCGATAGCAAAAATGCGCCTAGAGTGTCCATATAATTGCTATCGCAATAAAAGTAGGAGAGAAATGGCATGGTTCGGCGTCTAATACGACGTCTGATACAATCGTACCCGCTGGACGCCATATCAGTCGCTGAATCGTACCGTGTCTCTCCTACTTCATGGCAGCAAGTTCAGGGTGCATTTATTATGCGAGCAAAAGAAAAAGAAAAATTAGCGTAGCTTGCACTGGAGGCGCAATGCTAAAGAGACAGCGGAGCTGATGGGCACCTTGCTAGTCCTGGCTTTTGGACTTTGCTAATCACTAACCAAGTCATCCCCAGCATTTTCCGGAATTGATTGATTATTTATCGATTAGCTATTCACTGGCTATTGCAAGGTATTGGCCACTTAATTGCACCAAATAGGCTAAGCACTACCAAATCATCCTTAGCATTTCCCGGAATTTATTATTTGTCGATAATCGATTAGCTATTGATTGGCTATCACAAGGTATTGGCCATGTATTTGGGCTAGGCTAAGCACTACCAAGTCATCCCCAGCATTTCCAGGAATTTATTATTTGTCGATAATCGATTAGCTATTGATTGGCTATCGCAAGGTGTTGGTCACGTATTTGGGCAAGGCTTAGCACTACCAAGTCATCCCCAGCATTTTCCGGAATTTATTGATTATTGAGCGATTATGGATTAGCTATCGATTAGCTATCGATGAATGTCTAAGCTTAAAGGCATACGGACACAAAAGTTGGCGGGTGGTTTTTTGCGTCGGAACAAAAGTGTAACTGTTGAAAATGACAAATACAACAAGCTGCTTTGAAAAAAAGAACGAGAAACATCTTTTTTTTTTTCGATTTTTTGTTACACCTTGCCTCCAAGCACCCGCTGGCAGAAGCTGAAATTTGCCGTCATAACCCACCCACCCGCGCGCACGGCCAAGGTTGGCCACAGTCGTCGCAGTGTTTCCGGGGGTGGCGGTCCCTTGCAGCGTTTCTTTAACCCCTTTCGGTGATCTTCGCACGTGGTCCGTCTGAAACATTATCCCCGTCGGCGCTCCACACAGGTGGTGCGTCTTGCATGCGCCTTCCCGCGGTGGTAGCTTGGTATTGACGCGTTCGTCGCGGCGGAAGGAATTGCCCAGACATTGCTGTTATAACAGCATCGTCGGTCGTGACACGCCGTCGCACACGTTTCCCAGAGACGAGAAGGTGCATAAGCTTTGGATACCTGCCTGTCAGCCATCACGCCCAGCCTGGAGACCTCTACAAAATTACTTCATTTGCGCGGACTACTTCGTCAACGATGATTATGTGACCAGCCCGGCTGTGCCATCGGTTTTCTCATGAAAACGCAAGGCAGAAATGATCAGTGGCGCGTTTGAAAAGAGGAGGCGAAAAGATGTCGATACTGTTTTCGTTCACTTGCAGCCTTCTTGAGCAGTGTGAGGGCGAGGCTGGGGCGAGATGCCCGAGGCTGGGCACGAAGGCAGTAATGTCTTTAAAAATGTTGGCAAAGCATAGTAAAACAATACAAGGCTAGCGTGCGCGAGCGCGACTCACGAGATCAGTCCTACATGGCAGTGGGGCGGACACACACACAGCTCTGCTTCTCCACAGGCTAAAAGCGGGAAAAACTGGGGAGAACGCCAGACAGGTGCTGCCATTTGTCGGGCGGCTGGCGAAGTGGACGTGAGAGTCTCGGAGGTACTGATACCTCACAGCAGTTGCTCACGCTGACGGCACAAACTACTATTCAGTCATCCACGCAGTCATCCTTGCCTGCGTGCGCTCTTGAAAAAGCAAGTTTACAGAGGAAATGACAAGTAATTCTTGCACAAGTCTTTGGTATAGAGCGAAATCTTCATGCTACAGTTCGCGAAAATCTGACCGGCACTTCCATGGCCGCCTGCTCTTCGTCGCTTGATGCGGAAGACTCATAATTGTAAGTGGTAATATTTCTTGTTAAGTTGGAATGGTCCTCGTCTTCAGACGTGTACTCATCGCTGGTAGAGGCACCAAAACTCGAATCCATGCTCGCGAAGGTGGCGTCGGCGCGCTTCGAATGACCGTGGCCGGCTATCTGACGAGGGTGTCATGACGTCACGCCTTCCAACTCCCGCTGGTCGGGCGGCGAGGCGCGCGCTCACAAAAACGCCACAAATAAAGCCATCGGCTCAAAAATGAGCTAAGTGACTACTTCTTTCCGGTGTAATCACACACTGAGGATTCATTTTCAGCGTTTTCGTAAAATTTTCAGATTTTGTGTTCATATCCCTTTAAGTAGTCCCAACCATGCTTAGCTAGACTTAGCCAGGCTCAGCTTCGCTAGTTCACATGGGTATGTGCCATTGCGCTTGGACCCATTCTGCACTACTGCCAGGATCGGCCCACATTTTCTGTTCGCGGTTGACACATTACGCCCGGCTTAAACAGCTCCGCCGTTAAAACACACTTCTTGATTGGAAAAGTGGGGGATGCGTTCATTATGTGAGTAAATACGGTATGCTCTTTTCCTAGTTGGTTTACATTTCAGCCATCATGGCTTCTTTTTTGAGGCCTAGACTCTAGAAATGCCTGGTGTTGAGTTAGTTTCAGCCATTTGACTTTAATGCCCCAGCCACACTGGAGGAACAAAGCACGCTGTGCGCTGCCGGTGGTAAAACAAAGCACCGCCAGCCACACCGAGTGGCGGTGCTCTCTTTTACTCTGCGTGTAGGCACAACATGTCGCATTCTTTTTCCTTCATCTGTTGAACAGATCGGTGCTGTGTTTACGTTCTTCGGCCATCTTTATAACAAGCAAGTCATGCCAGATAATGATGATGACTTCGTTGCCACTGTGATCATAATCATGTTGGTGTACTTCCTTCTGTGCTTCCTTCTGGTATTGCCACATTCAAAAGACAAGAATGAGGTACTGGGTGTTGCCTCCGTGTCCTTGTATTCAAAGTCTGTCTTGTCGTGCAAAATCAGATATGGCGCACTGTCTCCAAAAACCTTTTCATCGGGACATCTCCATTTAGATTCATCGTTGTAAAAACAAGCGCCAATGAGAGCTGATGCAAGCCAACAATAGTGCGAAACAAGTTGTCCGGCTCACGCAATGCACGAGTGTGAATCGAGCGATCGGGCAAATCCGCATGACACCAGTTTCCTGCATGCACGTCACTGAAGGGGCCACTCTCATTGGCCTCCTCCAGCCACAGCAAGGATAAAATACTGTACCGCAGCTTCCGCAGTGCGCGTTCTGCTGCTGCCACGTGCGTTTTTCCTCTAGTGTGATCAGCGCTCAACGGGACGAGTATCTGTGAGTGAAGCTAGGCACTACTACTAGTGAAGTGTGTAATGTGCCACAAAGGCAAGCGACATCGTTACAATGGAAAAGTCGACATTGAAAAGCCACCTGAAGAACTTGAAGCATGTGCGAAATTCAGTGGCTGCTTAGCTGTGAAGAATTGCAGCTAAGAATGTCATTTTTTTTTTTTTAGTTTGTGTATGACTGAAATTTGTTTCAACCTCTTTAAATTTTGGCCTTCAGCAACCTGGAAACCCTTGAATTTGCATTAGATGTTCTGTATTGAACCCTGCATATGTCATTTTATTTACATCACATGTGGTGCAGTTCCTAGCTGCCTTTCAATTTCTTTGTTACCCTACATATTCTGGCCTGGTAGGTTAGTACTGGCACAGAACACTGCTAATATACTTTTCTTCTTAAATGTATCCTTAGACTGTCACATGATGCACGTTATGTACAGGGTCAGTCAGAAATGTGCGTGCACATTTCATTGCGCGTGTTTAGTCGCACGGCATCATTATGGGAACAAATGATATATGAAAGGCAGTGTCTCAAACTAACAATAGGTAACAATTTCGAATCATATAATTCCCTGAAACTGCTCTTAATTTGCAGCACAGCATTGTCATACATTACTTTCCGATACAGGAACACTGGAATATTGCAGATTTCTTCCTCGGTTGTTGTTTTCAGCATGTCAGTTTCATGCATTTCCATGCATAAACCTTCTACTTCAAATATCCCTACGACCAATAATCAGAGGCTGAGAGATAAGAGGAGCTGGCTGGCCATTCTGTCCACTCTCTCTTTCAAATTCATCTGTTTGAAAATTAGATTCAAAATTTCCGTTGCCACAATACATTTTATGTGTATCGTTTTGTATCATTGAGCGGAATAAGGGCGGAAGGAAAGTCCGCATGTGCACAGGACCAGGGTTCTTCCCAGAAAATTTTGAGAGGTGGACATTTGAGGACCAGGTGTGGGCACAGGCACATACTGAATAATGAAAACACAACAAACATTCAAGCATAATCGCACAACGCGCAACAATAAAAGAGACTTTATTTCTGCAAATGCATCTTACGGGGGTGTTATTCTGGATACTTGTTGAAAACTCAAGGTCGTCTCATGTGATTAGTTGAAAGCAGCCTCTCGGGCTGCTCTTAACATGAGTTCAGAAAACCCGACATGGCACCGAAAGGGGGGGGGGGGGGGGGGGGGGGAACGCCGGGAGAGGACTTTCCTTATGTTTTTTTTTTTTTTTTTTTTCTTTTTTTTTTTTTTGCGAAGGCGACGACGCATTGAATTTTGTGAGTGCATGCTTTGCCCAGACAAGTGTCGCCTAGCAACAGAGGCATGTCTCTTCCTTCTTTCGCCCTTCTTTCTGCGCACTCCCCTTCTTTTTCTCGTGCTTTCGCGGTGTACCACCTACGCGCTACACGTATGGAGAAATGTAACCTCCATGCTGTCTGGGATGCCACACAATCGCACTTTCCGAGGTCTAGTACTGCGATCGTTCGCATTTACCACCAGCTTTCCGGCCTGTGTTTCTGGCTTGTGAGCATGTGCGGCTGCTTCCCACTGACGTTCATGCTTGCCCGTAACAGCGCGCTTGTGGAAGCCAGCCTCTCGCGCTAGTAGCTTCCACTGCATAGGCACAGAAAGTTGTCCTCGAATACAGCTAACTTCAAGCCCGCGAGGTGGATGGTGGTGGGTGGTTGGTCATAGAGGTGGGCGGTCGGCCGGAGTGGTGGGCGGCAAATCCACCGCCGCCCACCGTGGGGAGATCCCTGCACAGGACAAAAATCAGCGACTAATAGCGTGTTAGAATTTTTTCATCACTGTACACGTTCATTGTCTTTTGAGCATCTGTCCTGTCCACATTGTTTCCTTTCACCCTTAATTAGCTCAACGACACTACATGATGCACCAACTGGCCAAATAGTCACCGATTCTGAATTTTATGTGTTCGTCGTTATATTCAAGAATTCAATATATCCATGTCATATAGAGATTTGACTATATAATAAATTTGAACATGTACTAGCTGTATTTCATACTTGCCCTGTACTTTTTGAAGGTGTCAATAACCAGAATTGGCTTCATTCAGATGGCCCCTTTTTTTTACTTTTGTACAACTATTTACTGTGCATTATGGTACTCTGGTTGTGATATAGTTTCTTGTATCTATTTTGGGCATTTTCTCAAATAATTTCCCTTCTTTCCTTGCTTTTTACATTGTACAGTGAACTATACACAAGAACACTGAAGGCCCAGCTTTTCGTTTGTCAGATTTAAGCTTGCTCTTGAAGCAGAAGCAGCAGAAGTTCGTTTACTGAACAACATGCATTGCTTGCTCAACAAAAGTTGCACATTGAAAACCTCACAGTTGCGTTCCTACAAATGGTGATAGACTAAAAAAGTGCTGTGGTTTGAAATAACCAATATGCAAAGTGGGCAGATCACTTGTGCCTAAAAGCTACCAAAGCACTGACCTGTTGTTGCACAGGTGCGCTTAATACGAATAGTAAGTCGCAGTATCATGTTGGCATGATTTCTCTGCAGTCTGTGTGCAATTCTGAGCTGAGTAAGTGAGCAAAATTTATTTTGCTCTGATCAGACAGTCTTAATGGAATTTTTTGTGAGTTTTCGAACAGTTTTTACTTGTGTTATACAGTTAAACCTGGATATAATGAAAGTGACAAATTCCCGAAAAACTTCGTTATAAAGAGGATTTCGTTGTATGCAGGTTCGGCACGAAAATTCGAAAAAAGAACGCTTACCATATTCACTCGATTCTAACGTGCCCTCGATTTTAACGCGCACCCGTTTTCTATTTTCGTCGAAGCAGTCATCCTTGGAATGTCACACCAGGTACTGGATGCGTGGACGTGTGTCGTTTCGCACAAGCACAAGGTGTCGGAAATGAAGAGCGAGTGACACGATGGCGTCGTAGCGTCATATAGTGTCACCTAGTGACCTAGTGTCAGGTTAGTGAAGTGAAGCGCAAAGACTTGCGCAGTAACCAAAGAGAGAGCGCAGTAACCAACGTGCTGCCAGCGTGTTGGAAAAAAAAAGTTTTTTTAAACCTAAATTTGGGGCAAAATGTCTAGGTTGTCGGCGGGGAACATTCGTTATTTTGAGGTCTCCCGCTGCCACTTCGTTAGTTACGTAGAGGTCTCAAATACATGTGCTTCTATGGAGTAATGGCGGGGAATAGAAAAACTTACTTATATCCAGGAATTCGTTATATGGAGGTTCGTTATAGGCAGGTTTAACTGTATAACTATTCATCTTTACTATTTGCCAATAATAAATAGGGACGTAAAACACCAGGAGCCGATTTTGTATTTTCATTTCGGTGGTGCTAATGCTCTACAACAGGGGTTCTCAGGTACATTCATCCCAGGGAACCCTGCTAAGCTCCATAAAGTGCCAAGGAACCCCCCCCCTCCCCCCCCCCCCCTTCGAATTACCCAAATGTCGAATTATCGAGGGTACCAAGAAAACAATAAACAAATGCTGAACTACGTCAACACACTTTTATTTACTCAATGAATCATCAAATCTTGTTTTTATTTAGCACAAGACCAGTGCGGAAGCTGAAATTCTCGTCATCTCATGACTGATTAGCTAGCAGTGGTAAAGGCCTTGCGACATCCTTCGCGGCACGTGTCTTCATCTGAGACGCGCTTTGCACCAACAGGCGCACATCCCGATTATTTTTTCGCCACTCAGCTGCTAGCCAACAAATTATCCGTCCATCGCGATGTAGCCAGTGCTCTTCATCTTCGGCAGGTTTGCACTGAGTCAAAGCGAAACTACTGCTTGCCGCAACTGCTGCGGACAAAAATGCGGGCGCTAAAGACGCGATCATGGACGGCGACCTTGCGGTTCAGAAGGCAGGCGGCTGACGCACGCACCAAGTCCAAACGAAACTACAGTTCGCTGCAAGAAGTGCGGACAAAACTGCGGTCGCTATTGATGCTGCCATGGGAGGCGACTACACAGTTGTGAATGCACGCAGCCGACACGCACACCAAGTCAAAACGAAACTACTATTTGCCGCAACCGCTGTGGACGAAACTGCTGTGGTTATCGACACGGATCATGGATGGCAACTACGCACTTATGGAGGCACGCGGCTAGCTGCCAACGCGGTGTTACGCGCTGCGATAAACGCAAGAATAAAGGCTTTAAAGGCACAATTGGGCACGAAGCGCTCTGGCGTTGCTGTCAGTCGCGTGCCGTGTACGATTGCCGCTGAGGACCACGGTGATGTGGACTGCACCGCTTCATTTCAGTTGGACGCTAACGCCGTTCTTGCTCTTCTGCGGCGCACATTGGGGGTGCTCCGCGCATATACATATATATTTTTTAACTCCTCCAACGTATACTTCAGTGCGCATGCTATCGGCACCTAGTACCCTGTCTATAAATAGGAGAAAGGCGCATGGTGGTAAGCTCTGGCCTCCGAGATTCAAGTGCGAAAGCTTAGGCCCGCTGCCTGTTTGTTCTCAGTGGTTGGGTGGCCACCAGCTGCTTGCGTATTTATTGCGCAGTTTGCGCATTGCTGTTACACACTGTGATGTGCTTTTTGACACTCGCGCATGGGTAATGGAGGTTCTTTGGATCGAGCACATCTCGTGTTCGCCGTTTTCGCCACTTGTCGAGCGCGGGACCAGGGAAAATTTATCAATGGTTCGTGGAACCCACTTTGAGAACCCATGCTCTACAACATTTCTCTTCTTGCTTACAAAAGCTCACTTCTCCTTTGCTTGCTTTTGAATATGCTTGCTCTTAGTGTCCCTTAAAATTATCAGCGTAACATTGTCGTCCCACAAGCAACTGTGAACTCGGTTTAGATAAGGGAACCACAAACTTGAAGGGTATTGCTTTGATACGTCGCAGTAATGCATTTGGCGTTGTCTGCTATGTAACATTTTTCTCGCTGTAATCTGCAATTTCTGATATCATTTGTTGCTGAGACATGGAAAATGTCATCATAGGCCAACATAGCTTTCAGGTCAGCTGCATTATGATTTGTGTGATATTAAAACATTTTTAGTGTAACTTGACTTGGTTTAGGTAATTGGGCTCAAAGTCACATAAAAATAATTTCTCAACCCTCAGCCAGAAAGGCTGTAGTGTTTCGTCAAAGAAAAACCAGCCTTAGGAAAAATTTATAATTCATATGTTTGTAGTCGGCATTGTGAAATCAAAATACAGTAATCCTCATTAACGCACCTTTGTTCTCGCGACTCCTCGTTCTCGCACTTGGCGGACTGCTACCCGGTTAGCCCTAGCGTAGCGGGCGCGCCTACTCGATCGGTCTTGCGGTGAGCCTTGGCCCGTAAGCGTAACTCTGATATCTAGAAATATAAGTTAAGTCAAAAATATTTTTTTGAGGCTGTGGTGTCAACTCATGTGTTTTTTGCTCCTTATCTCGCAATGTTTTTTTTTTTTTTTTTTCCCACCTGACTATGAATATTTTAACATCTAGACTTGGAATATACCAGGGAAAAGGCAACGGGGCAGTGTCAGCATCGGCGCTTGCACTCTCTTTTCACCCGACAGCAGCTCGCTAGCCGAGCCAGACACCTTGTCGGGCTGTGCCCTGTTATCTTTCCCCCTTTCTTTCTGTCCATCAACACTCACACTTGCTTGCTCGGCTGCTCGGTGCCACTTTGTTGGTCCTCACACGGTAGTGGTGAGCTGGGAATTGGTGTCTTCTGTTTTGCCTTCATTTAGGATGCTGTCAGTGATGCATCAGTGTGGTCACATCGTATTGAGACCTTGAGCAAGATTTGTGACACTGTTTTGAGCAGGCACGTTAGCCCACACGCAGCGCCCAATAGAAGCCAGCATGTTCACAGAGTTTCGGCAAGATTGCGGCTTGATAAGGATGCTCGTTTCACGCGCGCAGCGAGACCTAAATGCCGAGTCACTTGTGGCCGTCTGCTAAAGGCGTGGCAATTACGCTCTTCCGCAGTTCATTTTTGGTTTTCGGAGTGAAATAGTCCGGAAATCATTACTATGCAGAAAGCATTTGTTTGTTTGCTTGCTTGTTTGTAATACTTCAATGGCCCTGTGAGGTACACTGTACTTATCAGACAATCTTGCCTTTTGCTCAATATTGCACTCATTTTCAGGTTCACACAGCCACCTGCAGACCTTATTGATTGGTATGAACCGTACCTTGATGATGATGAGGTATGTACATGTGTTGTAAACATGGTGTTTCTTGGTTTTGCTGGTTCCTAACATGCACAAGAGCTTATTGTGTGAAATCTGTCGCAAACCTTACTGCTGCCTCAACAAAACACCCTTGCTACTCCCTGGGGGAGTATGCTACAAAGATACAAAGTATCTTGGCCTTCCTTGCTACGAATAATGAAAGATGAAACTTCTCATTGCGCAGTCATGTCTGCATACAAACTTATTGTATGCCGCAGTGCAGTTCACCAGAAAGCTAAAATTTAATTGCACTGATGTGCAAATGTGCTAACAGCCTGCTCCCCCAGGTGGTCTTTCCTTTTATAGACTTTTGATGTAATATAAAAGACAGTCGTTCCTCTTTCCCTTTTTTTTTTTTTCTTTGTTTGCTGCTGTTGCTGCTGCTGGTATTATTCACCTTGAGTTTGTCTTTATTTTTTCTTGGAAAGTCACTGTATTTGCTTGGTATAGGCAAAGTACAAGTATAGGTAAATCCTTTTTAAATTTAAAGAATGGGTGGTAGTGGTGTACACGTCTTTACTTGAGATTCAAATATTCAAAAATGGGGGAAAAGGTGAGATGAAAATTTTAACTTGACAAATTGCATTTTTACTAAGAAAAAAGAACTTAGTATTTAAGTGATCACATTATAATGCCTGTGCCACATGGACACAGGAGTTTGCGTTTAAGCTTTTTTGTGGTACTGCGCTGATAAATTCAATGGCATTCTACCACTTTTGCAGCTAATGAGTTCCTGGTTTATTTAAGATGCACAGCTCCTGGTGGACATACAGTAGAATCTCAGCAATACAAATCTCTCATGGCCATGTAAAAGATTCACATTATCCAGGACAATTGAAATTAATATGTTGAGGCAGCAGAAATGGATTTACGGAAATTTGTTCACATCTTGGAAAGGTCCAGCTCAATCACTGATCGATTTTTCGGGCACACCATGTACCACAAAAATGTACAAATAATCACGCCTTCTAAAGAAGGGAATTCCGAAGAAAAATTCTGTTGCCTTTGGGAGAGAAGCTTTATTAACCCTTTCAGTGTCACTGATGTACCCATACGTCCTCCACTCCCTCTAGTCGGATGTGCGCAGCAACAAAATGTTGGTGAGCTCTGAGGTAGTTCTGCCATCGTTTGTATATTTCTAGAAGCATATTTTCTCATCTCTCTGGGTCTGCTCAGTCTAGGCTTTTGTTAGCACACTGCGCAACGCAACCTTTCATGGGCGTGGTTATGCCAAATGTACCGCACATTCGCAGAAGAGAGGGGTGTCTCCTAGACTATGTGCACCGCTACCACGGCGATTCTCCGTTCAGATATTCACACCTTAGCACAAGGCTACCACTCTTGCATGTTTGGCCATCTGTTGTACATTTATAGCTCTTTTTTACCCTGACAACGGCAGTGCTATCGCGAAAGCCACGCTTACGCGATAAGTAGGCGATACTAAGTAGGAGATACAAAATGAAGCTAGGAATGTGATGAGCATACTAAAGTGGATTTACCATTATCAGTGTCACTTTTTTCACTCTGTATAACGGAAAATAAACTTTGTGTTCATTTTATAATATTCGAGCAAAGAGCCCAACACTGGGGGTGTGTCACCTCCCAAAAAACCCGACACTCAAAGGGTTAAATATAAATACTCTTGCTCAATCTTGCACTTCAGCTATCTTGCTACATGTTGTCAGTGCAGTCAACACTCATTACAGTGGACTGTAAAGATCCAATGAGAAAGGTCCTTATATCTGAAGTCCGTTCTATCAAAATTAGGACTGGGATATGTTGTGAAATGGTGGAACTTCACATGTGTCGCTGTCTATTGTTTGATTATTCGAACCCGGAGGCAATTGCAATAATGCTGAAAAACTGAAAATAAAGAAAAGAGGATTTACAGTAATGGTACAAACACACTAGCAGCACAGCGCCTTGCTGTTTTAGAGATGCTGGCTGCCAACAAGTGGCAGTTTCCCCACACAACGGCAAGATTTTTCTGTTGCGAGAGAAAATAGGTTCAAGCTATATTTCTATTGTTGCAGCCAGCTCCTGGCCATGCTGGGTGGCCTGATTGCGTTACCGCCATCAACACACACGTCGGCTACAATTTCTCTTAAACATGAAATTATTGTCAATCAAATTAACTGATGTCTTAATTTTATCTTTCATGACAACTACTGTCAAACCTCTAGCACGAGCAGGAGCTGTGGTACGAGGCAAGTTCGAATTGAAGCCCACCTCCAGTGGCTGCTGCACTGCATGTGAGACAGCTTGACTGCATTTCGCGCTTCACAGCTTGAATGCCGCGAATAGCAGCCTACCTTTTTTGTGCGAATGAATTAGGTGAGAAGGTAAAGTGCCCTCAAAAAGATGCATTTTGCAATCTTTTAAAGGCCATTCCCCTTGGCTTCTCCAAAGTGAAGCGGGCTGTGCCTAATGGCACCCTCAGCACTGAGCCCACAGCTGTGGGCTGCGGTGTGAGCCACTTGTCTGGTCATACGAAGAAGTCGGCATTAGCCAGCAGGGTGTCGCGCAGCGCATCATTGAGGCAAGGTTGCCACTACTACTGTGTTCATTCTTTAAATGAAAGTATTTTTGCACTATTACATGCACACATTGCCGCAGCAAAGTACTATGTTGTATATGTGCCATCTAGACAAAATTTGCCAGAAATTTTGTCAATCGTGGTCGATTGTCTGCTATAGCTGGTTCTGTTGAAAGTGAAGCTCATTGCAGGAATAATATAGGTAGTCAAAACTAAGAGTTGTCTAATATATCCATAAGTATATTGTATGTGAATACATTGTAGAAGACGTTGATTGTTATTGGGTGTAACACATGAGGCTGGGCCACCACACATCACTGTCACCGCAGTTTAGGTCACGCAGTGGGAATTCAATTTGCCGATTCCCGTCTGCACACGAGAAACCATAGTGCAAAGTGCTGCTCATCACCAGTAAATCTTGGGATTGATTGATTGACTGCATTAAATGTCCTAAAGCAACTAAATCTTCATAAAGCATTCTAGCGCAATCAAGGAAACAAAAGGACTGAGAAGAAGACAGTGGACTGGGTGAGTGCTACTGTCTTCCTCTAAAACACAGTGGACGGCGTCCACTGTCTTTTTCTTCTCCTTCTCAGTCCTTTTGTTTCCTTGATTGCACTAAAAGGCCTTATGTCAACTATAACCCAACAGCAAGTCTTATTAGATACAATTAAATCTTGTATTTGCGTGTATCTCGGTTGTTGGATACGTCACCTTTGAATTTCTTCACACCTTTTCAACCAAGCTGCTTGGTCAGTTTTGTCACCCTAGACAACAAGCCAGTGGCCAAGAGTTATTTGTAGCCGAGTCGGGCAAAATGTCTTCTGTACAGCTTTAGTGGTCAAACGGCACTCAAAAAGTTGGGATATCAGAACTTTGTCCATGGTCACAACAATATCCGACACACATTGCAAAATTTCAGTTTGCGGTCTACTAGCAAATAATTCTGGAAGCTGTAAAAGTGGATGGATCCACCTTCCAAAATGTTCTTGTGTGCCACGGCTAACCCTATAATGACCACGTTAAGTAGCATTGCAGCTGCTGTGTTTTGCTTTTTGTCGCTACTGCACTGGTCGTCAACTTTTGTGGCTTGATACTTGTGATCATGACCATAGCCTAACGCACAAACCCATTCACACTAGCTCAGCAGTGTGGAGGCTTTTGCAGCTTGATATTTACAGAATGCAGACGGCATGAATATCGGTTGTCGCATTGGTGATGCATGGGTGCATGGGGATATAGGAAATGATGTGGTATGAATGGCAAACCAAACTGACAGACTGGCCCATTTTCCGGGTCATACAGCGAAAGCACGAATGAATAACAGCACAGTTGAGTCATGCAAAGTGCCTCGAAGACAATGAAAGGACCGGCCAACTGCACATTGTGGCTTCCTCTCCATGTTACTGCTGGTGGTCATGGCTCTTGGATTCATACCGTCAAGAAGGGTGCGGAAGAGCTTCCATGTTGCATAAAATTTTGAACATGGAGCACAATGCAGTTCAGTAGGTGAATTTTACAATTCTGTATCCTGAAATTTATATCAACCATGATTGTATCACTGAGATTCTACTGTAAACTTTTGACTGCAAGTTTATCATAATGTGAGGACACAAGAAGCTGGGGTTGAATGTTTAGCTGTGACAAAAAATGACATCATAGAACTTGTCCGAAAGCTCCATGTTTGTTAACTGTTGAGACTTCTGTATTCTTTTAGAAAGTTCAGTGCAAGGTGATTATTTGTGAAGGCATTTACAATAGATACATGATATTGCACTGCATATTTTAATACAGAAAATTTATTGGTTAGGCCTAATTGTTACATCCAGTACCATTGTGGCACTAGTCTA
Source organism: Dermacentor silvarum (assembly GCF_013339745.2). NCBI lineage: Eukaryota > Metazoa > Arthropoda > Arachnida > Ixodida > Ixodidae > Dermacentor > Dermacentor silvarum. Next base: position 107,779,450 of record NC_051154.1, on the reverse strand, counting down.
TAAATGATGAAATTAGGTAGTCTCTTATCCTGTGTCCATGTGGCATGTGTGAGGGCACCCTGTGCCAGAAATGGGTGCGAAAGAAAGCACCTCTAATGGTGGTGCAGGCACCCTGGGTATGGGAAACATGTCGCGACATTGCAGGCAGTTACCTGTGCTGCTGTGGCATGCTGGTTGGCTGCTGCGCTCTTGTATTCTTTACTTTTTTGCACATTGGATTGCTTCGTCATAAGCTCTGGCTTGGCTAACAAAAAGTGTTTTGTGGTGGGGAGTTTAGAAGCATCGACCTACGGCAATTCACTGGAAATGAAATTTTTTTTTTTTTTTTTGAAGTTGCACTGAGAGAAGAAACAATACAAACTTTAGATTCAGGTTGTCGTTAGGGTGGACTCAAGAAAAAGATGTAGCCAGATTGTATAGAACTTGTACAGTGCACTGCTACCCTTAGAATTGTGCATGAAACTTACATTTAAGAACTGTTTCTAATGTCTGCATCAAGTTTGATCATTGCTAGTGGTAGTAACAGATTTGGGAAGCTAAATGTCCAGGGTGTGTGAAGCATGTTCAGGGTGTGTGAAGTTTTTGGTGGCGAAACTAACTTTATTAAGTAGAACATTGTAAATATAATGCATGTATGCAGCATGTCTTGTGTGCCTGTTGAACTGTCCAGAGGGCATACTGGCATTTGGCTTGTGTCTTTAGTGTATAAAGAGATGTCTCTTTGGCACCACTCATAAGCTGGAGCTTGTTGAGTGTTCTTGTTTGTATTCTTTCTCTTCTCTGCTTTAGAGTCTGTTACAAATTACTTGGGTTTCTCTTCAATTTAGGCCATTCACTTCCCCGGGCTGTGAGATTGTCACTGCCTATCATGCGACTTAAAGTTGAAGCTAACCCCTCTGCATGAGGAGTGAGTCTGGTAGACGTGCCCCAGGAAAGCCTGCCTCTTGATACATAACACATTTGTTAAAAATGTTGAGTATAAATAATCTGAAACATTGTTTGAGCATAGTAAAAAAAACGCTGTTGATCTGTACAAGAGGCACCTGTAAACATGCAAGCCAAATATTGCTCTGCATGCAGCAGGGAATTTACACTTTCGTGTTGAAAACAATGAAAAATTGCTTGCTCTCGTTTCCGTAATGTTCTCATGCAGCGTCATCACAAGCAGCTGGACCCACCAACGGCTGTTGGCTGATTTCTTGATCGCCAGAAGATTCTCAGTAATGAATAATTGCTAATTTTGAGTTAAATCAATGAAACATACACAAAATCAAACCCGCTTACAACGAACTCAATAGCCACAAAAAGCGGTCGTTATATCAGTACGTTAATATGGACTCGACCTTAAAAACTCAAAAATTAACGACACTGAAGCTGGTGTCAGCAGTTACAATTCTGCAGCACTTCGGTCCGGAAACCAGATTTTCTGTGTTATATTTGTACCCATTGCGTTCCCGCACCTAGCTGCAAATTTCCGTTAGAAACGTCCGACTAAAAAACGAAATGCGGCGTTTTATAGCTCTTCCAAAACTGCACCGGTTCCGATCTCCCGTCATTTCGAAACTGCGAGCAAAGCCGCCATTTTTTATTCAAGAGCTTGTGATATATTGTACTACCAACGGGACATGGTTGTAGTATTCTGCACACGAGAGCGAAGCATTTCAGTTGGCTGGAAGCGTTAACTTTTGAAAAATCTGCGGCATGCCGGCATTCTGCGTATGTTTCGGACATCGTGGTGTCGGCGTTACGACTGCGGTGCATCAGTCACACAAGAGCCGTAAGGTTACATTATCTATGGCACTTCAGGCAAAAAAATTAAGGTAGAATGTCACCACGAACCGTTATCCACAATCGACAATGTGTGGACGAAGCGTCGACGAGCTGTGATCTGATGACGGCTTAGTAATCACCAACCCTTTGCTACATTGTGTGGCGGTGGTGCTTGGTGCAGCCGGAGCGTTCTCGTTGACTCGGGCCGTGTGAAATGATAGCAATGCTTGAGTGGCCCTTGTTCCCATGATGCATGGAGGACATAGATGGTTGTTCCGAATAGTTTAAATAGGTGTAATGCACGTGGAGCCGCACAGACAATTGCGCAAAAACGAGAGTGCCACCGTCGTGGCATCCGATATCGCACTAGCGCACGCGCCAGTGCCCGCCCCATGCCATGCACTTTATGCTTGTACGCTTCCGCCTTGAAAGCAATTGACCTTCTTCCACGCCTTCATCACGGCTTCCCAAATCCACATGCGACGGTCGCTCACTCACCTTGAAGGCCGTGTCATTGTCACAGTTTGACTTGATTGTGCTTTGGTTTTTTGCGTGAGCCCTCATTTTGCAGTGACCGGATTTGAAGCATTCATTGTAATAGTGTAGCGATTTAAAAAACGTTCACTATATCTGGAAGCAGTTTCAATAAACAGCGTCAGAAAATCATAAATGCACTGAAATGTGGTCGTTATAACTGATAGATGGTTATAAGTGGGTTCGACTGTATGTCTGCGATCTCAATAAGACAGAAAAATAATTTCATCTTTGCACTACTGGTTTACGCATGACAGTTGCGTGTTATGCACACGGCCTTCGAGATAGCAGGGGCGTGCTGCGTAGCCTATTCTACCACAGCCTCCACAGGGTACCGTGACGAGATCTTTTGATGTCGAGGCACTGAACTTTTGGGCGAGACTTCGCCCCCTTGGGCTTCTGCCCGTTGTAGCTTCCAGCATGCTAGCGGAGACAAAAAGAGAGAAAGCCACGTATCAGTGAGAAAACTCCACTTAAGCTTGAAGGATTCAAAAAGCTTTTTTGCCATGAGATTCATGAGTCAATGGCCTTTAATAGTGACACCATTCTGTGTTTATTCGAAAAGCTTTTTCGCCATGAGATTCATGAGTCAATGGCCTTTAATAGTGATGCCATTCTGTGTTTAGTTGTAAAAGTGTTTCAGAGCCCCTTTAATTAAGCACAGGCATATGGAACTCATGCTCTTTTGAATGGCAGTTTCAGTATGACGCTTCTACTTTTTTTTATGTGAACAGTGTCATACAGCATATACCGGAGCCAGGTATAAGTGGGCTTATATTTCTCAAAAATAGAAAGCCTAAATATTGATCTTCGTAGAGCCTTCACAGTTTCTGCAGGTTTTGTTAGCCACCAACACTTGTAAAATGCTACTGCACCTCACATGAATGAACTCGATAAACAGACATATCTTGAAATTTGCTAGGTACTTTTTTTGTTCTTGACTCTCACAACTTGCAGTACTCATGAGTCAAAACAGGCACTTATGGTGGTGTTTGCCCAACCTGATCAGCAGCAGCAGCAGCAGTGGCGATGTTGCACGCGTAGGCTTCTTTAGGCTCGACCATGGCAAGTGCGCCCCCCTGAACGAGCTGAAACGGAGGCAAGTCCACCCGGATGGCAATGGCTGTGCCAGCCAAGCAAGGCAGCCCTGCAGCAAAAGTAACACTCCCCCTATACGGCGAGTGTAGCTGCTGCTCTTGATGTGCCTCTGCCTCTTTTTTCAGTGGTTCCGGGCTGGCTGCGCCCGCACACCCACACGTGCCTTGCGCTCGAAATCGGGCAAGTACACCTGATGGAAGGCAACACAGCAGTGCAGTGTTTTTTTAGCGAGGCTTGCCGATAAGGGATATGATGGAAGGCAGCTGGAGAGAGTTGGGAGAACAGGTTTTTGAAACAGTTGGCCAGGCCACTTAGCAATGTCTGCTTGCCAAGGGAGAGGGTGCATGTATATTGAAGGAGGAAGTGTTTTATGCATCCTGTGGTAGCCAGTGGTGTTGTTGTTGCAGGTTTTTGCAAGTTCTGCTAGCTTGGCCCATGGGCCTGCATTTCAAAATGGTGACCAGAAAGGATGCGTATGCACGAGGATTGCTATTCTTTGATTCCCATGCAAAGTTGGGAATTACTGCATTTGAGCTCAGCTCTCGATGGTAGCTGAACTGCTTTGCTAGCCTTTGCCACTGTTATGAAGCCTCCGATGCTTAACTTATTTCTATTCTATTCAAGAATTTTAACATGCATTAGAAACATACTTGTTAAACTGTTTATAGTGTCTGCATTATGCATGTGTGGAATAATTGGTAAACCATTGGAGGTGAAGCATCTATTATTAATAGACTGAGGTGTGTGGCTTGGTGCTACATAGTTACGGATTTCGAAATGTTTAAGTGTTTTTTAATCCACGTTGCAGTAAGATTTTTCTTTTTTAACCTGTGAGGAGCTGCGCTTGTGTTGACTGGCTTGTGTAAACTTGCATTTCCAAAGTGACTCTACCAAACTATCTAACTACAGAACTGGAAACTGAATAAAACATTTTTGCATGAACCGGAACTGAACCAGAGCTTAGTTTTTTAAATCCAGAACAAAACCTAAAAGAAAATTGTTTTTGGTTCAGGTTGGCCACCTTCTCAGGAGTTTGTTGTCCATTAGTTTTTTAAATCCAGAACAAAACCTAAAAGAAAATTGTTTTTGGTTCAGGTTGGCCACCTTCTCAGGAGTTCGTTGTCCATGCTTTGCCTTACATTTCTGGCTCATCTGTGCTTCCTCATTTGTAAATGCACGTAGGCTTGCTGTCATTTTAAAAGTGGCAACATCTTTATTGCGGTTTTCATTGGGCGGCAAGCATGTGAGCGTGGGAGTCCCATATAATTGATCAGATGAAGCGCTTCCTAGCTAGGCAGTCTCTCTTGATCACGCTGATATGCAAACTTAAGGGCAATAGAAATTAAGTATTGATCCTGAGCCGTGCTTCTACACTGAAATTTTTAAAACTACTTGCTGTTTGAATAACAGCACACATACTTTTTTTCTTGGTCTTTTTGTGCAGATCAGGAGCATCACTGAGTTCTTGTAAAAGATAATTTTATGCTGTTTTACTGTTAATATTCTTAAGTCATGCAAACAAACCATTATTTTCTTGCTCCGAATTTTAAGTGGTAATAAACCATTATTGCTGAACTGGAACAAAAGTTTCTAAAGAAAAAAAAAATCACATTCACCCATCTTTAGCACAAAGCTGCAAAGGAAATCCACACAGGTTGCTCAGAAAAAAAGCTTTTCAATTGAAGAAAAATTTGTCCTAGTGTGATTCATGATCAACTGATAGTATTATGCTCTGCTGATATAACGTTTGCTGAATTATGCAGTAGCTGCATTCTTAGTATGCGTAGCAGTGCTACACATATGCTGTGATCCGACGAGAAATGTCTTATGTCAGCAAACATTGCTTCTTGAATTTACGATGCCGAGTCCCTTCAGAAGTCTTTAAGGGGGATGTGAAACACATTCTTCACCTTGCATTTTGCAGTCCCAGAACTTCATGTTTATAATAATATGCTTCGCATTATCTGCTTGGATGTGTTCTTATAATCACAGAATGGGATATAGACTTATTTCGAGTTGCCACATGAATGTTTGAACAGCCAAAATTATGATAGCACTCAAGTAGCAGTTAACACGAGCACAACTTCTCCTGACATGTTTTTAATTGTTTTAGTTCTATTTAGTAGTTTTTTCCTGCGAAGTTTTTCAAGTTTATGTTTGCGGTTTTTCATTTTAACCATCTAGTATCGGAGTGGGATGGAGGGGGGATGTCGGTTATGTAATGTACGATAGGAAGCCTTATTTATCCTTTCATGCTCATTGAAACAAGTGTGAAAAGTTATCACTAAACTTATTCCTATAGACAGCAGTTTGTCATGCAGTCCGCTCTGTAAAATGTTGCTACATTAAACACTGCGAGAGTCACACACCACGCGGCTCGTGCATACGACAACCTTTCTGTTGTGGAATGTTCTGCCTGCTCAGTCCTTGTCTCTTTGTTGCTAGCCAGGCTTCAGTGTTGAAGGTAACGCTTGCTGTGTGGGTCCTGTTGCAGGAACTGGATGCAAAAGCAGGCGGTGGCCAGATGCTGCGTATCGGTGACATGCTGCGCCATATGCTCACCAAGCTGGAATGGTTCACCACCTTGTTCCCTCGAATTCCTGTGCCTATCCAGAAGGAGATTGAGCGCAGGCTTTCCTTGCGCCCGCCTGTATTGGCCCCAGCAACCCAAGCTCCAAATGCTGAGCCAGCAGCCACCATAACAGAAACTGCTGCTGCAAGTGAGAGGGCACTATCACCGGAACCAAGACGCAGGAGGTATGCAGGGTGTGCTGCAAAGGTGTGCTGCAAATGTGTTTAAGAAATGACAATGGTAAAGGCTGTTCGGGGTGAAAAAATGAGCTAATGTGCTGGATGCTTGCTTAGCTACTTTGCCAAGGTTTTGCCTGCTAAATATGCAGAAGTTGACCTGAACCACTCATGACTTCTGTAGCTCTCTTGGAAAGGAGACATTTTACTTTGGGTGTTATACCTCACACTTGGAGCTGATGTGAGGCTTATGTCTGTAGTCTGACTCTTATGTGGCACAGCACTGCATGATAGGATAATTTAGAAGACCAAATGCAACCATTCTCAAAGCAACTTGTACTATAGGCCTTAAGGAAGATGTAGTCAAAAGTTCAACAGAATACCATCTGGTCAGGTAAAATCATTGTTATCATTGTGACTGACCAATCATAGTGACTGACCAAAGTCAGCAAAATGACGTTTTGTGAACTTTTACGGATCTCAAAACACCATTTTGTGTTTACCTTGGTCAGCAACCTGCTTTTTTCCTAACATGCCTTGAGGAACAGTAACATGATTTTGTCAGTGTTGTTTTCCACTAGCAATGCCATGTCTGCATTCCGGTTAGCTGATTAAATGACAAAATTTGTCGCAGATGTCTGAATCAAATTGAGAAAAGTGAAAAAAAATCTTAAAATAAGGTTTGCTTTCATATCCACAGCCATTCTTATGGGCTGTACCAGTTCTTTTCTGAAAGTGGATGTTAAGTTTATTGCCTAAAAAATACTTTTGTGCGCATGAATGACAGGAAGACATGCTGAAAGCATGGTGGAAAAGTAATTAAGTCTATTATATAATATCTCATTTCCAAACACTGGGAGGAGCAGGGTGTCTACCAACCTGGGAAAACCGGGAAAACAGGGAATTCTCAGGGATTTTGAATATTCTGGAAAAACTCAGGGAAAACTCAGGGAATTTGTGCCTCTATCAGGGAAAATTACTGTAGGAATGGGCGAATATAGGGTATTGTCGAATATTTCATTGAATAATTCTATGTTCGTTATTCGCTTCGATTCGAATTCATGGATTCAATATTTTCGAATTATTCAGCGGTCCCGAATAGGCAGCCAAAAGCCACGGAAGGTCGGTGCAAATCTCGGAGGCTTTGCTTAGCGTCATGGCTGCCATACATCAACCATAAATCTCGAAGGCTATATGTTTTTGCATTAAAGAGCCTGAAATGTGCGACGCAGAAGAGCAGAAACGGCGCTAGCGCACAACCGAAACGAAGCGGCGGAGTCCGCATGGCCATAGTCAGCAGCGGAAATCGTACGTGAATGACAGCAACGACGCAACGCTTCGTGCCTATTTGTGCCTTTATTGCGTTTACCGCCGCGCATAACAACGCGTTGGCCGCGGGATTTCATAGTCGCCACCCATCATCGCGTCGATAGCTGCCGCGGTTTCTTTCGCAGCGGTTTCGTTTAGTGTCGTTTTGACTCAATGCGCACGTCGGCCGCGTGCCTAAAGAGCTGCCTAGTGGTCAGTGGCGCAACGACGGGGGGGGGGGGGGGGGGGGGGGGGATTCGGGGGTTGAACCCCCCCCCCCCCCCCTGAGGCCGACTTAACCCCCCCTTTGGTTTAACCCCTTTTCTTTCCTTACGCATTTGAGTGCTGCAACTAAGATGACGCGCAATCGTCTGCACACTCGCAAAAAGCGCATTTTTTTTACGATTAATTTCCCGTGAAGAAATCGAAAGTAGTGCTGTTTAGATGGTATTGACAAGCTGTCAACCCCCCCCCCCCCCCCCTGGCAGAGATACTGGGTGCGCTACTGCTAGTGGCCATCCATGATCGCATAGATAGCGACCGCGATTTCGTCTGAAGTTGTTGCAGTGAACGGTAGTTTCGTTCTGACTCGGTGCGTGCGTCGGCCGGGTATGGTAGCGGCAAGTTGCCGCGCGTCAGCGCCTTGCCGCGAAGTCCACCGTGGCAATCGCGTCTCGCCGCGCAGCAGCGCGATATGATCTCGCGCGCTCTCGGAACGCGGAATCACCGTGAGCGAGAAGGGTGCGATCGGACAGCGTCCAGAAATCCCTCTAGAGTCTATAGAACCGCGAGAGACGACAATCGTCGATTGATAACGCGGCGCGGAGCGGCGGAGGTCCGGTTGCCATTGGCTCCGTGACGTCACCCTCGTCGCTCTCGGCACCCTCGGCAAGCCGTAAAACCTCCGATTCCTGCCGCTTTTGCCGCGCGCGTCATGATGCGCTGCCGCTCGCGGCATGACGCGGGCGTTTTTGCCGCTATCGTGGGCAAAGTCGCCGTTCATAATCGTGTCGATAGCGGCCGCGGTTGCGACAAGCAGTTGTTTCGGTTTGACTCGGGGCAAATCTGTCGAGGATGAAGCGCACCGGCTACATCACGATGGACGTGCGATACGTTGGCTGTGAGCTTACTGGCGAAAAAATTATCGGGATGTGCGCGCGGTAGTGCAAAGCGTGTCGGAAATGATGGCGCGTGCCGCAGACTTGCTGCGAAGGAAGTCGCGAGGCCTCAATCGCCGCTGCGAGAGCTAATCAGTCACGAGATGACGAGAATTGCAAGCTTCCGCACTGCTTTTGTGCTAAATAGCGAAAGGATTTGCTCATACATTATACTAATAAAATCGTGCTGACGTAATAAGCATTTGCTTATTGTTTTCGGCATACCCTGATAATTCGGAAATTTTTTTTTTCAATCCCGTGAAATTCGAATTAACTAGGTTTTACTGTAATATGTGATATATACTGTTCAAACTATTCGATTCGAAATTATTTGATCAAATCACTACTCCCTTCGAACCTCAAATCCACTATTCGCCCGTCCCTAAATTAGCTGTAGTTTAATTGAAAGGGAATGAAAGCTGGTGGTAATGGAGGGAGGGAGGGGAGGCGACGTTTAGCTGCGCCACCAAATGCGTATTTATATAAAAATGTGGTGAGGCGAGAAGGTGGCAAAGACTTCGGACGCTGCTCGACAAGTGTCCCGTTCGGATCTCGTCGAAAACTTCCGAGCCGCCCCCAGAGGCACAGGCAACAGTCACCAGTGCCGTGCGCGTTCGGTGGGAACACGGGCAAAACGCCGACGGCGTCGACAACAGTTCGGTGCATTGCTGGTGCTGCTGCATGTCTAAGTTTATACAGCTGATCGATAAAACTACTATCCTTACTCCGTATAGCTCTCTACTAATTTGCTATCGCAATTGATGCTTCGCATTGTTTTAACATGCTTACTAAAGAGTGACAGCATCAGGCAACATGGTGTCAGCCCATCTTGATGTAAAAGAAAGTTCCGTTTCACTCAGGGAATTTAGCAAAATCGCTCAGGGAAAACCTGGAAAACTCAGGGAATCTGAAAATGTTAACTTGGTAGACACCCTGGAGGAGCCACATGAGTGTAATCTTATTGTTTTTTATGATTTTGTAGTTTTTGCATAGGCTTTATCCCCAAGGGAGCCGTGAAACCTGAAAAATATATGCAGGGTGTCTCAACTATCATGCACCAAGATTTAAAAATATGCAATGAATATGGGGCCAGTCGTGGCCACAAAAATGGCCAGGCAAGACCAGTGAAAGAAGGGCTCTGAGAGAGAAAAAGAAATGAGTAGAAAAAGAAACAAATACATAGAAAGAAACCAATATTTATTATTTATTTGTTATTTTAAATGCATAGTGCCACTCATTTCAGCTGCATGGAAGTTTGTTACATGCCAGCGTGCTACATGGTCACGTGCAGCCATTTTCATGTCTCTTTTTACTGCAAACAGCAGTTATAAGCTAGGAAATCGGCCAGTGTTTTCGTGTGTTTGTCAAGCTTTGGTTCAAGCACACCAAGCAACAAACAGCCGAAGCATTCATTGCGATAACAAATTATTAGACAGCGATAACAAGTAACGTTAGTAGTCTCGTCAAGTGCATAAACTGCTGCAAACATTCGCTTACAAATAACTTCAAGGGATACTGAACAAGAATATGAAAAAATGTGGCAAGCATCGAAATTCAACTCTGAAGACTCGACTGCTCTGGATGGCTGTATTTTTGGATTGTCAGCGCGCAGCAGCAGCATGCATTGTAACAAGGCGTTTAAGTTGTTTCGAAATTCGTGCTTAAGACAGGGCGGCAATTGGCACATTGTGTCGACAATATACACACACCGATACAGGCAGTCGACCTTTGCACAATAGCGAGCGTACGCATAGAACGCCTGTGGCGTCCATTCAGCGTCTGCTCCAGTCCACCTTCTACTTGCGCCAGCGCTGTGGTGCGTCCACTGCGGGCGCTATATGAAGCTCTCCCAAAGCGTTACGCGGTAGTTTCATGACTAGATGACAAGTATTGAAGAACCCTGCTACTACGATGCCACAGCGCCCTTTCGCTGATTCGCCGTAGCTCTGTAGCAAAGCAGGGCTTGTCTGATAGTCACTGTCCTCGAAGTGTTCCGAGCACAGAAAGTCACGCTCTGACAGTACCCATGCTGTCTGCGATGGGCACGCAGCGTGAATCCATATCCTTCGAAGCTTCGGCTCTGCCGGAAAGGTATGACACGGTTTGTCTCGCCCGACGATAGAGTGACCTAGAATAATAAAGAAGTGTCCAAAGCGCCGGCTCCGGCGAGGGCCTTTTTCTGGTAACTGCCGTGCCCTGCTGCTCCGTCCCGTGGACTTTTCGTGCTCGCGAAGTGCGCGGAAAGCGAGGGTTGTCTGCCTCGCTCTGTAGTTTTTTTGCGTTCAGTTTCCACGCAAAGCACTTAAAGTCTATTTAACTTCAACAGTGTGGTGCTGCATGGAGCTTACCCATCTTTTAGCGTTGTCTTTGTGCTTGGGCAGCAAGAGAATGCAAAAACTTGTCAAACTCATCAGTGCGGCCTAGCACCGGTGCTAGGGTTCGGGAACGGTAATGCGGTAACTGTGCGTGCGTAGAAACGCGCTCACATAAGGAAAGAACGTAAAAAACAGTATTCACATGGCTATGCTTATAAGAGTAACGAAAAAAATAAATTACTCGCGCAGTCAAGTGAACTACAGTGGAACCTCGATTATACGTCCCCCGGTTATACTACGACTCGCATTTTACGACGAATTGGTTTGGTCCCGGCAAAACTTCCATAGAAACAATGTATTAATATCCTCGATTATACGACACAATTTTACGCCGACCCGCCACAAACGAAGCCTCTCTGGTACCGTCCGAAAAAATTAAATAAAAAAAGTTCTAACGCAGGCTGGCACGGTAAGCACACTGCAGGAGGCTGATAACGGATGTGCAATACCATATTTACCCGAATGTAACGTGATCACAATTGTAACGCGAGGGGCGACTTTCCAGTCACGCGAAATAAAGAAAATAAAAACGCTAATGTAATGCGAGATGAACGGAAAAAGAAATGGTACCTTTATTCAAGGAATCGCAATTCGGAAACATTCTCTTCACTCATGGTCGTCTGAATAAGAGACGGAGCTTTCCTTTGGTGGTTACCTTTCCTTTCCTTCCTACATTGAAATGAATAGATAGGTATTACTCATTTACTCATTTGTTATGTGAAAGTTATTGCTGCGATAGCCTTGTTTTAATAATCCGTGAATCCTCTCTGAAATTACCAACATTTAACTTCTCATGATATCATAGTCATTGCTTAACGTGTGATTTTTTACGTAAACTAACAAACATTCATGGCGCGTGGCGATGTTTGTGATTGCATCATATTGAGTGGAAAATCGTCTTGAAAATTATTGTCTTTGATGCACTACAAATATTGCTATTGATTCTACATATCCCTAAAATAGTTTCCTTCAATAACAGTAAAACGTGAAAACTTTATGTTCTGGTGATTAGTTGCCTCTTTCATTACGTAACTACAAGTACGTAATTATTGATCAGTAAGTATATTTGCTGTGTACGAACCAGCAAGCATACGCAGTAAATATTCCTAAAGTTACTTTCATGTTAAAATTCGCTTAGTGTTTGTGCTCTTGCAACACAAAAAGCCGAAAGACGAGTTGCACATCCGGCATGCATCACGTTCTTTTCCGACGTTCACTCATAATTATGAAATGAGGCATATGTACACTGTTGCACTGTTAGCCTTTCATTTATTTTGGTTTGTCTTGTTTTTTCGTCGCGTACATTTCTCGCGTACCCTTTACCTGGTAGGTTAGACTGCTAAGCTCGAGGACGCGGGTTCAATTCCCGACCACGGCGGCTTACATTTCAATGGAGGCGAAATGCATAAAACACCTGTGTACATGGATTTAGGTACACGTTAAAGAGCCCGAGGTGGTCGAGATCACCGGAGCCCTCCACTACGGCGACTCTCATAGACATATTGGGATTTTTGGATGTAAAACCCCAGAAATTATCGTTACTATTATTACCCTTTACCTGTGCTCTCAGTTCTTCATAATATATGGGTAAGTTCGACACGTTGAGATCAAGATTGGCATTCAACACATTCTTATCGTCACACTCACACCATCAGGGGGATTTCTGGCCGAAGAATGCGAGTTTGCACCACACGTCATATTGTTATCATCAATCATGACATGAATGCAAGTATGTCAAGTTACTAATGCCATGACCCATCAGTCATCTTAGTCACACATTTGTGCCTTTCCACGTGATACTTTCGTATATATACTAAGTGAACGAGACGCGAGAGTTTGCGGTTTGTATTTATTTTTTGGTATCGCGGCCCTGTCGACGGACACATTCCGCTTTCCAAGAGCCAGTTAAGGATTTTGCCTTAAAGAAACAGCAGAGCGCGGGAGGCAGTCTTGTAAAACAAATCGAATGCATGAAATAAAAGAAAGGAAATGATAGGGTGTAAAAGCGTTAGCATAAGCTAGCCATATCTCCTACATTCTCCTGCTTGTCATCGCGATCTCCAGCTTATTTTGTTGTGCAGCACGTTCATGTTACTCATTCCACGCATAACTAAATGAAGTAAGCGCACCGTATGTGTTACTCAAACAGCCGCCTAAGCGCGGACCAAGAGAGCTAGAAGAATCTAGACAAAATACAGTCGAATCCCCCTACAATGAATGCCGCCACAACGAAGATTTTCTGATTCCTCGTCAGCTGCCCATAGAAAGTAATACAGTGTAGACCGCTTATAACGTAATTCGCCGGAGTCGCGAATGTCCGCACTATAAGTGGTACCGCACTATAAACAAAGCAACAATTTTCAAGGCCCGCACATATGCAAAACATGTGCACCGAGCCGCCACGCATAAGCGACAGTTGAGGAATGCGGCTAGAACGTTTGCATTCAATTTACAGTCGAACCAAATCACGCAGCGGCGCCTCCGACCGGCATTGCTCCGGCACCGCCATAGAGTAAAAGCTTAGGGGAGACCCCTCAATGTGCGCGCGAACAAACCAAAAAGAAAAAACCACGGCGGACATTTCATCCTTTCTCAAATGGCAAGGTCGCCGATTCTGCGTTGCGCCGGAACATCCGTGTACGTGCCGACGTCTCAGCCACGCATAGAAAATGGCAGTAAACCCTTCTTTCTGCTTTATGCTTCCTCTACTTTCTAGTCACGTGTTGACCTTGCACGCTGCGGCTATGGCGCAGAGGGAAGCAGCGGCGCTGTTCCAGGCCGGCCAACGAAACTACCCACGCCGGCAAACGCCCGCTTCCCGATAACGGCAGAAAACGAAACTTCGGGGAGCTGGCGCCAGGCCGGCTGTAGCGGCGGCGACTGCAAGGCGGCGGGTGCGCACGGTGACAGTCGAAAGTGAGGGAGCTACGAGGGAGGGCGAGGGGAGCCACTGAAGCGGCGGAGTTGCCAAGGCGAAATCCGCTTCCCTGCCGCCCTCCTCCCTCACATTCCACGGTCTCCGCGTGCGCCCTTCGCCTTGCCGGCGCCGCCCGCTCGCTCGCTGAAGTTTCGTTTACTGCCTAACGGCAGTAAACGAAACTTGTTATCGTGAAGCGAGCATTGGCCGTTTCGTGGCCCTCGCTCGCTATGCGCGCCGTGATATTTCACGACTCGACTCGCACTCAAGATTCTGGTTTTAGCCTCACTGGCTGTTCGTTCGCACCACGTGCCCTTCTCCTCCACTTCGTCTCTTTCTTCCTCGATCACTCATTGGGGCGCCCGTTTGAGGGGAGCGTTCGCCGTCTCCGCTGACTTCCGTACTCCCGGGTAGCCGCACTGTAACCGGTATTTCGTTTCCCGCAACTGCACTATAAGCGATACATGTATACATGGAGTGCTATGGGAAAATTAACGGGAGTCTGAAAAGACCGCACTATATCCGGTCCTGCACTATAAGCGGTTACGTTATAAGTGGTCTATACTGTACAGAGAAAGTCTCCTCATAACGACAGCGTTTTATTTGGCATTTCCGCTTCAACGAACTCTTCGAGAACGAAACTGGGACTGAACTGAAATTGGAACTGCCGGGTAGCGAAATTATAAGGCCCTTCCAAAGATGGGACGATCGCATGTCGGCTTGAACGAAATTTTCGTGAACGAAATCAAATTCAAAGTACCGATTTGAGCCACTGCAATACATAGCCACGCGTGGTAATCAAGTGCCTGCGCAAGACTGCACGTGATCACCACAATCGCTGCCGTTTTCTGTGTGGTGTGTCTGGTTGAAATGGCTACGCCAGCGAAGAAGCATAAATTTCTCTCTCGAGGAGGAGGAGGAGGAGGCACATACGACAGAAAGCGTAAGGAAAAAAATTTAGCAGTTTCGCCCGAAAGGCAAAGCATCGATTACGGTAGCAGATCAGTAAACAGCTATAAGGACTGAGGATAGTAGTTTTATCGGCCTTATAAACTTCTAAACATTCGCTTACTAGCTAAATTGCCTAGCACTGTGTTACGCGCACAGGTAAACATTAACACATCTCGCTTGATGACCGCGGAAACCCCCTGTCAACACGCTGTAGTGAGGAGGCATGACAATAGCAGCGAGCGAATTGACCTCCGTGCCGTCTCTCGATTCAACGTGAACGTCGAAAGCACAGCGCATACGACTCTACTGGCACTAATTGCTCGTTGCCCACATCGCAGATCGCTTTCAAGATACGGCGCCCGCGCCGCAGGTAGCAAGCAGCCGCTGTTGTCAACATGATGGCGACGTCTCGTCGTCTGAGGGAAAATGACAGTCTGCAAGGCACACTGACTCTGGCAACTGCTTTGAATGTAATGGATACTTTTGACCTCATCAGAAAAGTTATCAGAGCCCACAACAATGACATTGTGACGGCTCTTTTAACGGACTGTGAGACTCGCATAATGCTTTGCTTGCCGTGAAGCGTAAGAAATCCAGGCTGGCTGACTTATGGAAATCAAACTTCTGGTAAGCGCAAGCTTGCCAAGCTTGTTGACTTTGTCATAAATATGCGATGAAATTGTGATGATTCAAACCGCTTCATTGCGGTGGTGCATGTGCCGCAAAATGAGTGTTTCGTGATTGGCCAGGCACGCGTGTTGAGTTAGGAGTCGGCCGCAATGTACGAAAAGTGCTGTAACAGCTACGTGAAATCCATTCTGTGTTGACACTTTATTGACCGCCTTCGATACGTCTAAACCTTTGCCCCCAACGCCATCACATACATTTCCCGGACGATGGTTTCGGTTTCGTTTGCGGCTTTGCCATTTGGTGTACGTACATACATACTAATTTTGTGTCAACGAAGTTTCGCCGCAACGAAATTTTTCGCGTGTCCCGTGAATTTCGTTTTAGCGAGACACTACTGTACCCGTATTCACAGCCGGCAAACCCGTTCTCTGTGCGGTGAGTCATTGCGGTATTACCTTGCGGTAACGTGGTACTTAATATATCCCAAATTATCGCGATGTTGGCTATTAGCAACCAAAATATCAGGCTCGTAGCAGACGCCCGCCGCCTTGGCACGGCTTCTGCAGTGGAGAAAGCCCATGGGTCCGGTACAGCAGCGCCGCAGTGCGGGAGTACCCAAGAAAAGGTCCTCGCTCCTCCCATGCATTCGCGCGGCGCTTTGGACACTCCCCAGTATTCTAGGCCACTCTACCTACGATACTTGTGTCATACCCTTGCACGCAGCAGTGTAGATGCATTCTCCTGGGTTATGCCAGCTGCTTTACTGATCACATTAAAAAGCAGCATACAAAACAAATGGAGATATAGAAGACTTGGGCATAGGCTCCGCTTGCGAAAACAAGTATGTGGCTGCAAGCAAATGCGCAGTTGAGGCGACATTCGCTGCCGGTTGGCACTGTTCATGCGGGTAGATAGACACAGGTGATGGCTTGCGCGCCGGTGTCCGGTACAGATAGCGTCACAGAAGCATCACTTCCTCTAGTTCCTGGTGTGGCTGCTAGACACGGTATTCTGCGAAAAATGCAACAAATTAATTATTTCCCGCTAGTTTCTTGCCTGACAGCAGGGTTGTGTCAACCAATTTCAGCATCCAAGCTTTCATTTAGGCTAAAAATCTTGGCGGCAAAAGTTTTGTTTAGTATCCCTTTAAGCACGTTGTCACTTGTGCACAGGCAAACACACACATCTCACTCAATGACCGCGGACACTTTCTACATGAACGCTGGCAGGGCGAAGAGCGGCAGCAATAGCAAGCGAATTCCTCCGTGCTGCCTCTCGCTTCAGCGCAAACTAAGCGGCGAGAACATAGCGAGCACGAATCCATCAGCCGTCGGCATACCTAGACTCAGTGCCGACCGTTGATCGCTTTCAAGATAGGGCTGCACAGCCGCTCTCTACCATGCCACATGCAGCCGCTGCCGTAGTAGAACACCTTCCCTTTCTGTTACACATTTTGCCACCATATTCAGAATTAAGTATTGTCATGTCTAATGGATTGTTCAATGCCACGAGATGGGAAAAAACGTGGTTTGTGATCAGGTATTTCCATGAAACTCCAAATTTGTCATTTTGTGTTTTATGCACTATAGGAGCCCCCATGCACGTGAGTCCCCCGGCAGCCGTGAAGTATCACGAGATTCTAGCTGGGACAGAGAGCGACAGAGGATACGCCGTAGCAGAAGCAGAGAACGCCATCGGGAGCGACATCATAGGCAAGTCAATTTTATCACCTTTCATAATTGCAATAGCATGGAATGAAAGTTACAGCGTGCATTTCTCTTTGCCAGCATGAAACATTTAGCTAGCCTGTTTAAAGGGACCCTGAAACAATATTCACGGTTTTGTAAAGCTGCTTTAAGTCGGTAGGGTAATTTCTTGTGATCATATAAGGCCAAATTTAGGTGCTCTGCCTAAAGCTTGTAATTTATTATTAAGTTTTGAACATCTGCATCGCCACAGGTTGCAGAAGTGCCACTCCCTGCGTTTTCAGCTGCCTATATCCGTTCTAAGTAGAATGAGTGAATGGCGTCACTTGGACAACCAGTCTAATTGGCTTTCCACGTGAAATCGGGAATACTTGCTACATGCTGCTCCATTGAGTTTACATTTAATAGCATATGTATTCATAGAAATTTGTGGATATGGAAAAGTAAGCACACAAATGCTCTAAATATATACATATCTTCAAACCAAGAGGTGCACTTCCACCTGAGAATGCAGATCTGTTACAGCTGTAGTCTGTATGTGTGCACTTGTGCACACAAGCGAGGGAATGGGTAAAATAAAGAGTCTTTGGAAAAGCTGGGCCTTGTGAGGCCGCAGAAACGAGGGTGAGGGGTGAGGAAGAACACAACAAAGGTTAACCAACGGGAGTGGGGCTAACTTACAATGGCTCCGCCTACTGAACGTCACCATAGTGCACAGTTCAAATTTGATTTTGGATGTTGACGACAACGTGCCAAGCGTAGCCAAACGCAGTTGGCCTCAACGAGCCGCAGTGCGCTCATCCAGCGGACTAGTCGTGGTACCTCACGGCAGCTGCGGTATCTACGCTACGTAGCAGACCACAGCTACATGCAAGTGCGTATGCGCAGCGTTTGCTTGCAGTACGCAGTACGCTTGCAAGCTCCACACGCCGTGCATGACTGCAAAATTTGGCTGAGATGTTCACAGCCAGGTGGTTCAGGATCATTTTAACATGTCCTCTGCCTCAAGCATAAACATCCAGATTTTCTGCTCCGATTTGAATTTTCCAGTTCGCATTTAATTTGTCCATAATATTAGATGCTCCCATAGGTAGAATATACATTATGTACAGTCCTACCAAAGCAACCAGCCATTAAAAGCTAAGAAACAGGCTTGCAAGGTAAAATGACATGTGTAATGCAGCCAGGCCACGAACTTCTATATACAGTCGACGACCGATAATTCGGACTTCACGGGGAACATAAATAAGTCTGAACTGTCAAATGTCCGAAAAAACGAATGTGCCCAAAAAAGATCATTTTAATTATGTTTTAATGCCCCTGTGCAAGGAAAAGGTGGTCAATTTGTTGCTGCACACACTTCCACTTACGTACAACCAAGTACGCCTATATTTCTGCCGGTTTTCTGTTGTCGCTGTACGCTGATGCAAGGACTGCAAAGGCTCAAGTCAGATCCGCATAGGCACATCATCATCTAGACAGAGTCGCTGTTTGATGGTGGGAGAACTTGCTCAATTATTTCGTCATCGTTCAGTTCGGCACTCAACACCGCGCTGTCGACGTCTGCAAATTCTTCAAATGTAACGGCGGCAGGAATGGGCACACCGCAGCCTAGTAGGTCATTAATGACGTCCACATTTGAGCTCATGGTAGGCGGCAGTTCAGGCTCTTCAGTTGCAGAGTTGGGGTCATTCGGACTGCGACTCAAGACTCATTCAGAGTCAGACTGTCAGGGGACCGTTGGTGCCATTTGACGCGGCCTGTCGATAACTTCACGAGAAATACTTCTTGGAGTGAGCAGAGCGCAGTCTGAGACGCCAACTGAACAAACGGAATGGCGAGAACGGGCTATGCATGCGCTGGGATGCCGGAATAGGATGTGATGATCCCAATGTTGATGCGACCTCCCAATTCGGGCAAAGCCTCCAAGATCAGCATTTGTAATTTAATCTGAGGAGCAGTGCTGCGACCGAGACAAGGCCTCAGGGATCGCCATTTAGGTGTGATCTGTGAGGCCATACTTGATGTCTCGTATCTCTGAGGCCAAACTTCAGGTTTTATTGATGTTGCCAGAGGAGATAATTGCAGTAGAATCCGCATACGCTACAGTAACGGACGGAGTCCGGATAATCGAATGTAGAGCTGGCGGCTGTCTGAAATATCGGTCGTCTTAACACATTTTTGTCTACGGGACCATTGGCGGTGCCGCGAAGCTGTCCGAATTACCGAGTATGTCCGGATTATTGGTGTCCGATTTATCGGTCGGCGACTGTAGTGAATCCAGATGAATTATAGTGGTTGGTTATATGCACATAGGGCTGCGCCTAGGCAAATGAGGCTCGTAGCGCTTGGATAATCTCTCCAGCTGTGAAACGCTGCATTTAGACAAAAACAAGTGCTGCAGTGTATATTTTTTATATTTTCTTGCTAGCATTTACCAAGTACAGCACCATTGTCGAGGGCAGTTGTAGGTCATGTTGCAGCATGCAGATATGCATTTCGTGAGCTGTGCCACATGTATCATGTGCCCTCTCTTGCCTACTTAGCATGTACATTGTGTTTACAGATGCTTGGAACCCCTTGAGTTTGCCATGTGCCTTAATTGCAAATCAAATTCACTAATCAAATTCACTAGAAGTTGCTTAGTTATGCAGTTTTTTTATGTGTGTATGATGAATGTTAACTCCTTTCACTTGTTTCAATCTTTTTTAGGAGCCGAAGCCCACGGGATGTGCGGCCACACCACAGCCATGAGAGGCCACGTGATGAGAGAGGACGTGAAGAGTGGCCACGTGAGGAAAGGGCTCGTGATGAAAGGTCTCGTGAAGACAGACCACGTGAGGACAGGTCCCGCGAGGATAGACCACGTGATGACAAGCCACGCGAGGAAAGGTCACGAGATGACAGGTCACGTGAAGATCGGTCTCGAGACGATCGGCTTCGAGATGAAAAATCTCGGGAATTGGATCGCCGTAAAGAGAGCACAAGTCATCGTCACCGATCCAGCCCTGAACGCAGCAGGCATAATGACCGCTCTCGAGAACATACCTCTCACGATCACCGAACATCATCGCGGAAAGAACGTTCCTACTCACCCATGACTAGGAATCACCACAGATAAATATGTTTTTCCCTTTGCCCTCACTTTTTTTTCTTCGCTGTGGCACTTTGGCTACCTGGAAGTCTTTGGCTCTTGCATACTTCAGTTTCCTTATTTACTTTCATAAGCAACATAACTGTTGCAAATATGCTGCAAAGGTTTAAGCTAACCCAGTCGAACTTATTGTGTTATTTGACATGTCATGGAAGTGAACAAAGATAGGGGAATGTTTGTAACTGTGTGAACTTGTGCGGGGACATGTAACTTCAGCATCCACCAAAAAGTATGATCGACTTTGCCATCATAATGCACATTGATTTTTTTTCCATACACTGTAAGGCTGATAAACTCTTGTGGGACCATGCAACTGCTTGTTTTCTACACAAGAAGATTTCAGCCATATATTTTTGTCTCATGATAAATTGTCAGTCATGTTCATCACAACCATGGATGCTCATATAAAGTATGTACAGTTTGGTGGATGTAATATTGTATGGCAGGTTGTTGTAAGTAAATGTGTAAAAATAATCAATTACATCACATCTCATTTTACTTGTAGCAGTTTCATTGCAATCACCAAGTGTATAGAAGTCATATTCATTTAGTGCTAGATTTTTGTACCCTTGATATTTGTTCTGCTTTTCATTGGTTAGATCCCAAATTTTGTTCTATGCATAACAGACTTATAGTTTCCTTTCTCCTCAATTTATTTTTAGATTTGTTAGCATCTGTTTTTTTCTAGGAGAGGCCACACACCTGGCTATGTTTGCATACATGTTGATCATTGACATAAAATATTTTCTTTCCTGGTGTTTTAGTCGAGCCTTGTATTTTTCTACCTGCCTCACTCTTCTTTCCCCCACATTGGGAAAAGGTGTACAGTGTTTTGAAGAACAATATTATACAAAAGTGAAAGTATTTGGGCTTTTTCTGGACAGGCACATCTCGCCGTTTGCCGGCAAGACCGTCAACGAGCAGTCCGCGAACTGCAAATGGCGTGCGGCGAGTTGCCGTGTTGCTAACAGGGATGCGCCTTCAAATCCGGCGCCGTGGACACATAAGTGGCCCCAACGAAATCAACATCACTCTGCTTACGAAGGAACTGTCACTGTTTGCATCTGGAATATGCACAAATAGAACAAGTGATCACGTATTTGAATTCCGACGGCGTTTATAGCTACTTTTCACTGGTAAATTCTATTTCGCTGAAACTCTGAACCGCCGTTGTCAGGTTTCTCAACCTAGAAAACAATTTACTGTATGCAATGCTCACCCTTTTCGAGTTATTTTGCATCAAAAAGCTCTTATCAGTGAGTCGATCCTTTTGAAACCGTATTGCAACATGATAGGCAGTATACGGGGTGTTCATTTTTAAGTTTTATGGAATTTTTAAAAATCGCCTGTGGCAGGTAGCATAATTCTCGTTGAGCAGGGTTATTCGAAGCGGCGGACATTAGTAGCACGTGAAATCGAAACACATATTCAACTAATTAACAGAAATTGACTAATTTTATTTACGACACATATTGCAATTTACGAATTGTAGCCGGTGAATTCTACCCTCCTCCTCCGCAAAGCTTCCGCTCCTATCTCCTTCCCCGCTGCGCCACCTACTTTCCTCTAGGTGGCATTGCTTTGCCGCGCTCTAGTTACTGTATATGTATACCCTTTCAGAATGGAGACATGGAGATTTACAAGAATGAAAAGGAATACATTAGAAGAAGCCTTGCCTTGCTATTTGAGGCTCAAGCCTCAAATAGCATACCGGAGCAAATATTCGCAACTAGATGAGGCATGTAAATACTGCAGCAAAAATCCGGAGACCACTCAGCACAGCACATTCTAATGGAATGCGAAATTAAGGGATTCACCCAGTGAGACCCGTAGGTAATGTACAACTTCTGGAAGCGCTTAGATTGAAAGTAGACGGAAGCATCAACCGGTCAGCAGTCGAGATAAGCAAGAGTATTGGTGGCAAAAAAACCAGGGATGAGATCGATACAACCGGATCCGTTACAGGCGGTACAAGGTAAAGTTTCGAGGAAGAAAAAAAAATTAGAGATGTATACAAAAATGCTAGAATGAAAAGCATCTGTAGCATAACTCAAGCAGGTTGGGTGACTATTTGACAGAGGGGGTCATAGCGCTAGAAGACACCGACAAGAACGAGAGAACAGGACGCCCGTGTCTTCTAGCGCTATAACCCCCTCTTGCAGGGGCGGATCCAGGTTTTTTCTGAGGGGGGGTCAGCTTCTGTCAATGGTGATGATGATAGTAGTCTTATTTACCGTTTTTCCTCACGATAAACCCGCGTTTTATACGGCTAAAGCAACACCTGTAGCCCTCCGTGGTGGCTCAGTCAGCGCAGGCGTTGAGCACGAGATAGCGGGATCAAATATCGGCCGCATTTCGATGGAGGCGAAATGCAAAAACGCCCGTGTTCTTGCGTTATAGTGCAGGTTAAAGAACCCCAGGCGCTCAAAATTAATCCGGAGCCTTCCACTACGGCGTGCCTCATTATCTGAACTGGTTTTGGCACGTAAAACCCCAGAAAGAGGAAAAAGACCTGTAGCGAAGCCAGGTATCGGTTTCTCCGAGCTTATAGAAAAAGGGCGTTACCCAATACAGGCATGTGCTTGGCGGCTGCGCCTGATAATACAGGGTGTTCAAAACTAAGCTTTATGGTTTTCATTAAATTAGGCACTGGGAGGCATGCGAAGACCACCTGTGCAAATAAGTTATGTGGCTAAGGGGGCACAAAGAGATAATTATCGGTGTGAGCAGTCCAATTAACTAAAATTGAACAATTATTTTTTGTTGACTGCAGTAAGTGGGTATGTTTGTATTGAAAACTTAGAGACAGTCGAGTTTCTACGCAGTATCAGTCGGAAGAATTATTCTAGCGTGTCCGTGCTCCGAGATATCAGACTCCAAATTTCAATTGTCGTACTGCGCAGAATAATCGAGAATAAAGACGCGACAATTCTCATGAATTCCCGTGAATGATCATGAAGCTCAGTGACCACTTCTGTGGAGGGATGGTGGTGCCATCTTCTCTCTTGAGTCGTGGTGGTGTGTTGACTAGAGGGACGTTCTTGAATACGGGCGTAACGGTCCGCTCCAACGCAGCAGCCACTGCGCTGGCTGTTTACGATATGCTAATCACCGCGTATGAAGACTCACGACGCCACCTACAAGAATAACGATGTGGCGTAGTAGGCGAGAGCGCGAGCCAGCGTCTTCATGTTTTGTTTCCCACGCGACGTCATCCTTATACACAAGGCGCGCATCTGCTCCCGTTTCTCTAACCACGCGATGCCATCCTAGGCCCGCGCGTTGGCGTTGGCCGCTGACGTCACGCTCCCCCACTTCGCAGCCGCGGCTCGAGGCTTCGCCCCGCTCCGCGAGTACGCCGACTCAGACAAACGGATCCGGTGGGCTTGAGCCTCCGTATGCTTAATGTACGACAATAAAACTGCGAAGTTACAATGAAAAACTTGTAGCGTACGAACGGTACTGTGCTCGTACTGGATATTGTCAACGTGTAACTGTGATCACAATGAGTGCTACAGCTAAAAAAAAGTTGCCTATGCGTAGTTCTTAGTTTAGCTGTTAGTTGTTATTATTTATATATGAACACTTCAGCAAGAGATCTCTTTCATTGAGCAGGTTGGTCGCGGAACCGATGACAGCCAATGAGGTAACCGTTGACACCCCAAGGGGAAACTAAGTTAATCAGGCACGAAGGCGCTCGAGCGGACCTCGGCGTGTTTGGCAAAAGGGACGTCCCCTCGTTCATTCGACGCCACCGACGGGACGAGCAAGGCACGGCAGGCGTAAGGAGGTCCAAGGTGTTCATGAGAAAAAATAACTACGGCAACTTCGCGACACCACACTCCTACGGAATACAACTAAGCTTGTGAGCGAGCTAGCTTTACTTCTTTGCATGGCTGACTGATACCACTGGTACTCGCGAAAAATACTTTTGAAGAATGCTGGTGGCCATTTTTTTTTTTTTTTTTTTTGCGACAGGGCCATCCCACTGATCTCCACTCAAGGGGCCATCCCCCTGTCAGCGAGGGGGCGATGCAGAAATCTGACGGGGGGGTCAGGACATCCTGACATCCCCCCTGGATCCGCGCCTGTCCTCTTGTGTATCTCACCAACTAGCCCAAAAAGCCATTCTTTTAGACTATTTGTCACCGCCCCTTTTCAAAGGGGGTGCCAATAAATCGTCTCGGCGCGCTCATCCGTACTTTCGCCCGGCGGCGACTTTGCAAGTTGCAATCAGGTGTTAGCGCCTAAAGCCCCTATATATATATATATATATATATATATATATATATATATATATATATATATAGGGGTTTTAGTTAGCGCCGCTATTTCAGCGCTCCCAGACGATCGATCAAGAAACTAAATCCGCATATCTGTACAGCGGTTCCGGGACGGGCTTGGTGTTTCGGGTGGCTGCAAGATACGCGCCAGCAACTCTCGCTAGTAAGATAGGATCGCGAACGAATCAAGGCGGATTAAAAAAAAAAACTACTGGAGTGGAGCTGCCGTCTCAAAAATGAAGCTGGACCGCCGCCATCTTACCAGAGGCAAGCAATAACGTTAGGAAATAGCGGGGAGTATACGAAGCACTTTCTTCCCACTCCGTGCTGTTTTAGGCGGATAATTAGCCGTGCAGATATCGTTGGACGTCTTCCTTTCTGTCAGTGGTTTCAGAAGAAAGCCTTAAGTTATTTTCAAATTTTATGGCACATCATGATATTTATACACAGCCAAATGTAATATTTTAAGCGAAATGTTCTAGCTTTTAATTTCAAATTAGCCTAGCATTTGCAATAACTGACCAAAAGGATGTGAGCTGCTAGCAGACTTAGCTGTCACGGCCCTCTTTCAGAGTAGAAGTATGGGCAAACTGTGGCTTCACCTGTGCTGGTAAGAAACTGCGGGGACTGCCACTCCAGCATTTTTTTTTTAATCCTCCTTGGAACGAATAGAAGAACATGGCTATTGCATTTTCCTCCTGGTTAAAGAGTTCTGCCCTCAACATTTACTCAAGCCCAAACTTCTTTATTTATTTTGTTTTATTTATTTATATAATTTTTCTTGCCTTGTGTGTCCGGCCTTCACCCACAATTGCAGCGAATGATATGTTTATGCCACGTCACGTCGAAGCGCGACACACCATCACCGCTGCTCGCTCTGTGCGCCCGATCGCACAGGGCACGCCAGTGAGTCTCGAAAAAGTCACGCAAACATTGTCCTTTACTGATCGGTTGTCTGGGGTCGCTGAAATAGTGGCGCGATTACGTGGTTGTTTTTGTATTTCGCGGGCTTTCTTTAAAGGCAATTACAAGAAGCTTCATCAATGGTACTTAGTTGCAAACACTTCAGTCGGTCATTTTTATATGTGATATACAACTTTCGTATTGGCACTTTCTTGGTGAAGCCAATATTTAAAACGTTAGGCAATTAGTTCATACGAATTAATTGACTTTGCAAAACGAAATACCGCAAACTAGTACACGCGATCCTCAACACCAATGAGTTGGTTTGAGCCTCCTAGAGCACTCCGTCGTTTTATTGCGATAGCAATTATAAGGACGCTTCAAGCGGATTTCTGCCGTCGGCATAGCCGTCGTCATCGCCGTCGCCGTGTGGTTCCATATAAAGTCCAAGGCGATAAAATCGTCGCCGCGCGCCGTACGTGCGAGTGAAAGCGCGCGTGGGACGCGTGCTATCACGCAGAGCAAACGCGATTTCCGTCGCGCGAAAGGCCGTGGGGGTATGGGAGGGGGGGCGACGCTGTGCTGCGGCACCAAATGCGTATCTTGCAACCGGGCGCAAGGGGAACTGGCGACTCAGTCTCGCAAGCGAAAGAAGGAAAGCGGAAAGGCAGCGCGGGAGGGAGGGGGGGAAGGCAGCTTCTACTCTGCCACCAACTGCGATTGTACTTTTCCCGGCTGCGGCGGTCGCCCGCACCGTATTTTGAAAGCGATCTCCACACGGCTATGACCTTCGTATGCACTGTGCATTCGCCGCTCAGTGTCCGTTGAAGCGATAGACCGCACGAACCTTCGCTCGCTGCGGCGGCTGCGCTTGCTGCCAGCGTTTTGACAGTGGTTGTCTGCGGTCATCGAGTGTGGTCTATTCACGTTTGCTTGTCCGCGCTGACACCACGCTTGTTAATTCAGTCAGTAAGCGAATGTGTCCAAGTTTGTGCAGCCGATAAAACTATTATCCCTACTCCGAATAGCTCTCTACTAATTTGCTATCGCAATTGATGCTTCGCCTTTCGGGTGAAACTGCGACATTTTCAAAACATTGGTTACATTTAGTGTGGACACCCTGTATAGTGAGTGTCGTCGTAGGGCGCAATTGGTTGCAAAACATAGGTAAGTTCACGATGAACAAAAACGATGATTTTGCTCCATTTGTTGAAGACGTGATAACTTCGTACCCTAACAGTCTGATTGGTTTTGACAAGTTGGGCTCACAAATGACAATGAGTGGAAACACATTGGTGTACACAAACTGACGAAAATCTGAAAGGCGTGATTCACTGGATGAAGGACGCTGCCTTGATTTTTTTTTTCGGAAGGATGGGGTATGGGTAGCCATCTTTCTAGTTGAGGGATTCAAGCACTGCATGGGCTTAAGGCGTCCAGCACTTTAAGTGCGCTTCGAGCAGACGTCCCCATGTCCACTAAAATCGTTCGGATGGCTTCCATGAGGGAACCTAGCACCGAAATGACTTGATGATCGGTTTTAGGTGAATCATCCGTGGCTGGAGAAGGCTCCGGTGGGGTACGTAGTAAAGAAATGCACTACTTACGTGGTTACTGTATTAAAAAAAAACTGTCAGCCTTCCCCTTCAGGGGAAGGGCTGGGGTGGAGATGGAAGACCAGCGAAGCTGTACTATGGTGGGTATTATGTATTTCCCATTATGACTATTAAGATGTGGTGGTGTAATTGGTTATTTGAACTATTAAAGAATGATAAATATATATGATCCGGTGGTTTTCATTTCTTTAGTGACCACAGGGACCATGGTCGCTATGGTACACTGTCACAGGGTGTACGGCAAAGGTTGGCACGTTCTTCATTAACACGTCAGCAACGCCGCGCACGTTCGGTGCGAGCTCGGGCAAAACGCCGCCTCCGTCGACAACAGTTCTGCGCGTTGCGCAGCATCAATTGCGATAGCAAATTAGTAGCGAGCTATACGAAGTAAGGATAGCACTTTTATCGGCTGTATAAACTTGGACACATTCGCTTACCAACTGAATTAACAAGGATGGTGTCAGCGCGTACACGCAAACATGAATAGTTCACACTCGATGACCGCACACAACCGCTGTCAAAACGCTGGCGTGAGCAAGCGCGCCAGCAGCAGCCAGCGAAGGTTCATGCGGTCTATCGCTTCAACGGAAACTGAGCGGCGAAAGCACAGCGAATACAAAGGTAGGAGCCGTGTTGCAGATCGCTTTCAAGATACGGTGCGCGCGACCGCCCGGCGCCGCGCAAAGTACAACTTTCTCGCAGATTCATCTTGAAACTGCAGCGCGCACACAAGAAACGAGGACAATCAGGCGAAGGTGACAGACAGGCGCTCGCAGAGCAGAAGCCACAACCCCTCCCTCCCGCGCTGCCTTCCCGCTGTCCTCCGTTCGCGTGGGTGATTGAGTCGCCAGTTCCCCTTGTGCCCGGTCGCAAGATACGCATTTGGTGCCGCAGCTAAACGTCGCCTCCCCTCCCTCCTTCCCGTCCCCCCACGGCCCTTCGCGCGAGGGAAGAAGTCTGGTTTGCTTTCCGCCGTGCGTTCGCTACCCGTGAAAGCGCGCGTCCCTCGCGTGCTTTCACTCGCACATGCAGCATACGGCTAATGAGAGTTTTTTTTTTCTAAACGCAGACACGACCATCGAAGACTGAGCCCTTAACAGCTTCGTTGTAAAATAAAATTTAGCTTCACCTGTACTTTTCTTGGAGTTTCTAGTGTGCAGCCGAAAGTGCCCGCTTTAAAAAGTGTGTGTGTGTGTGTGGGGGGGGGGGGGTAATGGCATACTTTGCCCCCCCCCCCCGGTAAATACGCCTATGAGTGTAATTCGTCATCAGCGTTAACATCAGATCGTTTCCTCAGCGACACGCAGAAAACGGCCTCACGTGCACAGAAGTTGCACGCATCAGGAATTAGTCTTTTCTCCGAATAATGCACCTATTTTCTTTCTTTTTCGCAGCTATCTGGGACAACCTACCAGGTGTCTGTGCGCGCGCGTTTGTGTGTGTGTTTTAATCTTCCTCTCTCCTATTGGTGGTTTCTTCTGGTGCTGGCGGTGTTTTTCTCTATTTATATGCTTTTCGTGCATCAGTAACCGGCAACGACGTTTGTGCTGAACCCTGAGGACTCCTACTCTGCTGGGAGATCCTCCCCGCAGAACTTTCCATGGAAGAGATGGCCACGGACTCGTCTGGTGGCCAGCTCAGACCGCCCGCGGCTCGGAAGAGACTCAGTTCTTCAGTAGGATCCGACGCTGCTGATTCTGAGCTTTCTGACTCAAGGTCGGAAGATTCGGATGTTTTCATACCTGCCAAGCACCGCCGTTCGAGACGGACGTCTCCGGCATCCTCAAGCGAAGCGACCATCATACACAGCAGCATCGTGACTACGACAGTAGCCTTCATGCCCGTCGACGCGACGGTAAGCCTGAATGCTATCTCCCGACAGAAACTCAATTATTTCTTCTTCAAACTTGCCCCTGGACTAATCCAATAAGTTCGCGTGAACCCCTGGAAAATGACATAGCCGTTGACACAACAGATGATAAGATGGTGCAAACTCTGCTTGGTTTGTCTGAAATTTGTGGTGTCCGCACGCGGCCCTACATACCACAGGGTCCGCATATTGCAGCTGGTGTCGTCTCTGACGTCGACTTGGATCTCAAAGACGACGTCTTTAAGAGTATAATCGTTTGCACACCACCATGCAAAATAATTAGCGTTCGTAGGTTGGGCTCGTCAAAGTGTATGAAAATATTGTTTGCCGGTGGAAAGCTGCCTAGTCATATAAAGGCTGGACTTGTGCGCTATCCTGTTCGCCGCTTCGTACCACGGCCCTTACAATGCCATAAATGCCTTAAGATTGGTCATGTTCAGGGCTTTCGCACCAAAGATCTGGTCTGTGCCAAAGGTGGTGGGAATCACCATGTAGATGCTTGTGAAAGTCAGACATATCAGTGCCCTAACTGTAAAGGCGAACATTTGGCAACGGATAAAGGATGTCCCTCATTGAAGGACGTACAAAAGGCACTAAAAGAGAAAGCCAAAAAGAAAGCAGCAGGAGATGAAAGCACGCGTCTCCGTAGTGCTGGTCCAGCGACTGGAAATGCCTCGACTAAGCAAAAAACAGTGCGTTCAAGGAATGCCAAACAAACAACGCATCGAAAAGAAGGAAGGCGGACCTTCTACATCTCGGAGTCATCGTGGCCAGCGCTGCCATCGAAATCGACGGAACAAGTCTCTACAATGACTGTGGAGAACATTGGAAACACAGTGCATAAACCGGTCTCAGCCAACGACGAGGTGCAAATTGTCAATCTTCTGAAGATGCTTGTCAACCTCATCAGGTCTCTAATCGCCGGTCGTCAGACACCAGCAGCATCAGCAGCAGAGTAACTTTTGGAGGCCCTCGTTCCAGTCCTCGACGGCCTTCAATAGACGTGTTACCGGAAGCAATCTTATCAGTTGTCAGCAGCCTCGACCCTTTGTGCTGCAAAGGAATGTCAGATCGCTATGACCGCGGCACGCTGATCTAGTTCTTCGACTCATCGCTATGAAGACTTCACCAGATGTTATAGCGCTTCAGGAAACTAACGTAAGGAAAGACGAATATCGACTGCCCAGGCTTCATGGGTGTCCACAGTAACACTCGGTGCGCGGAACCAACCTGTGGCTCTTTCCAGTGTGTGGACACGACGCATACGCGCAATGCTTCAAAAGCGTCAGTGTACGTGCGTGCTGACTTGGATTTCACGGTTCTTGACACCGGTGACAACTGTGATGATGAGTTTGAGTGCGCAGGCGTTACTCTCAGCCTCAAGATTGTGACTATACGACGGTGGCAAGCATTTACATCCGGCCTACACGTTCTTCAGATACCTCACTACTTGAGTGCTTAGTGTCTCGGTGTGGTGCGTCGTTTCTGTTATGCGGAGATTTTAATGCTCACCATCCGCGATGGTGTAGCCGCCCCCACGACAATCGTGGCGCAGAAATTAATGAGCTTATTATCAAGAATGATCTGCAATTGCGGAATGACGGTTCACCTACATTTATAGGTAGAGGGAAGGAGCATTCCACTATATACCTTGCGATTTCAACGAGAGATGTGTGCTTAACCTGGTCATGCGAAGCTGACCCGTGGGGCTCAGATCACCTGCCCATTTGGTTAACACCAACACATACTGCGGGCCGAGTGACTACCGTCTATACAGTGACAAACTGGGATAAGTTCCGTCAGCTTATCTCAGAGGCACCATCTCAAGACAGTCTGTTCAAACGGGTGAGTGAGTGTTTACGACAAGTTACAATACAACGACGACGAAGTATCGGCAAACCAAACCCCGATCTTAAGCTTTTGCGGCTCCGCGCATGTCGACGCTGCGCTTATAGGCGGGCACAGCTCTCTAAACGACGCACCGACTGGACTCTGTATAACCGCATTGATGCAGCCATACGGCGGCATACGAAACAGCTTCGTCGAGACCGTTTTTTCATGGGCGCCGCCATTGCGTAGCCAGTGGCGCCATCTATGGGCAGTTGGCATGCTGGCTTGGGCGAACGCCCGTGTTGTATGCTATGGTATTAAGACTTAGAGATTGACTCCAACCAAATAAGGAAATTTACTATCCCGACGTTTCGGAACCAATTCGGTTCCTTCTTCAGGGGGTATTCTTCGGAGGTGGCGGTGTGCCGCTTTTAAAAGGTCCGTCGTAGCAAAGGAGAGGAAGGGGGAGAGAGCTTAAGGTGTGGAGACACTTGGCAGGGCACCTGCTCTAGACAGTCAAAATAGGTGGTGGGGGTGGGGGGCTTCGGCGTCGCTGGTCGTCTGGGTTGACCGATGCTGGGCGCCCTTTAGTCGCGGGAATGCGTTGACGAGGGACAGGGGGGGGGGGGGGGGGGAGGGACGAGTTGTTTTGGTGTTGCTGACCTAGAGCGGGGTGTCAGCAACACCAAAACAACTCGTCCCCCCCCCCCCCCTTCAGACCTTGTCTCAGCGCTTGAATGTGCTAAAAAAAAACAAGCACTCCGCCTACATGCTCTTCCTAGACGTACAACAAGCTTTCGACTCGGCTCCGCATCCGGCGATTATTTTCGCTCTTGCAACCACGGGAATCTCGGGTCGTCTGCTTCGCTTTGTGTGCAATTTCCTATCGGAGCGCCGGATGAAATTGCGTGTCGGAGCAATAACAAGTGAATCCCGCACTGCTAAGTGCGGTGTTCCACAGGGCAGCGTTTATCGCCGCTTCGGTTTAACACAGTACTCGCCGCGCTTCCAAGTCGCTTGCCTCGAGACAGTGACTTCCCTGTGAGCATATTGCTCTGTGGATAAGCGGCCCTTCGCACCTTGGCCCGCAGCTTCGTGCAAGCTTGCAAAGAGCTCTGAACGCGACTTCGGAGTATTTGGGTGAAGTTGGCCTGCAGATATCACCTGCTAAGTCGGCTGCAATAGCATACCAACTTAAAAAACGTACTCGTCGAATAATGAGCCAACTGTACCTTGACGAAACGACGATAAGCTGGGTGCGACAACATCGTTATTTGGGCTTAATTGTGGATGATCGCATCTCTTGGTGTCCTGCCGTTAAATTCGTACGACACAAATCGCAATCCATCCTTAAGTATGTGGCCGCCTTGACTGCTAGAGGTGCTGGCTGTGACCAAACAATGGCTCTGCAGGTGTACCAATCATCTGTACTCTCAGGCATGATGTATGCGTTACCATTCCTGAACGTCCCACCTAGTTTGATGGCTCAACTGGAACGTGCATGATCATCGCGTTGCCCTTCGACTAATGCTGGGATTACCTCGTGAGGCGCAATCAGTTCCATTACTCACTGAAGCACATCATTTACCTCTAAGGCTACAAGCAGACCAGAGAGCTCTATATCATATTGAGCGTCTGCACCGCGCATCGAATGGTGAAATGCTCCTTGATCGTCTGATTCACCGCCCGTTTTCTCGCATTGGAAAAATGGTGGCATTATTTATGAACATTACTGACATTTCTGAACATGATGCTTCAGTTACGCCTTCGCCTCCGCAAGATATCACCAAACACGTACTGCCCATTTACCTTACAATCCCTGACATACACAAAAAGTCTGATATGCCTGTTTCGGCCATATTCCAATTGGCTCAGTCGCACATGTTCAAGAGATTTCTAGATTACCTTCAAGTATTTACAGTTGCATCTGTACACAGCGACGGTCAAGGCGCCTCTGCAGCTTTTCTCTGCCCTTCAATTCAAGTACAACGTATATTTCATATACCCCATCCAGCCTCGTCAACAACTGCGGAGCTAGCAGCAATTAATGTTGCACTGAAATACGTGCAAGAGGAGTTAACCACACCGAAGATTGACATATTTACGGACTCCCGCGCTGCACTAACGGTTTACAACGCAGTCAGGTTGATTGCCCAATTGTGCGCAGCATTACTGATTGTGCGCAGCATTACTGACTCTGCCAACAAAATTTTATCACGTGGGATATCTCTCGTTGCTCAATGGATACCTTCGCACGTAGGGATTGCCGGAAATGAAGAGGCTGATCGACTGGCTTCAACTTGCACTCATAACGACTGTGCTTGCCCTGAAATTTTGTGCAAGCTCAATTGATGACGCTCGTCAGCTGATTCGTCGCCACCTACTCAAGCAGCATCCAGACCAGCGCGTCGCAAATGGAACGTTCCCGCCGCGTGTTCGCGGTCGAGGCTTGCCTCGCCGCGCTAGAGCGCAACTACTCAAGCTAAGGGTTGGCTGTGTTAACGTGCGTGAACGTTTATACAGACAAGGATGTGTGACCAGTCCATCGTGTACGCCTTGCAGTGGCTGCGAGACACTTGATATTGGAATGTCCCGCTTTCAGTGCGCAACGCATATCGCTAGTGAGGGACTATCATCTCCTTGGCCTGCGGTGTACGACACTAGACGAATGTTTATACCCCAGTGGTTGTGCGTCTCGACGTGATCAAGCTCATCGCGCTCCTTACTTTTCTAGAAGCAACGAACTTAGGGGCACGTTTGTAACCCAGCACTACTTCTTTTATTTTACATTCTTTAGTAGCGTAACCTGCAGGGACGGGCCCCACTGTATGTTGTACTTTATTCTTTGAGATTTGTTATCTTGCTCTTTCTTTCCTCCTTCCTCCCCTCCTTCCTATCTTTCCTTTCTATGTTTGTCTCGTCCTTTCTGAAGAGTAGGCAGGCGTTGTGCCCCTTCTGGTGGCAGTTGCCAGCCTGGCTCCTCGCTTTCTCTTTCATGTGTATATGTTTACAACTCAAATAATAATAATAATAATAATAATAATAATAATAATAATAATAATAATAATTCCTATGTGTGTGCATTTTTCTTTATCTTTCTATCTCCCCTTACCCCTTCCCCAGTGCAGGGTAGCAAACTGGATATCTACCTTCCGGCTAATCTCCCTGCCTTTCGCATCTCATTTATCTCTCTCTCTTCATCAGCCTAACAGGTATTGCATCCGGTCCTGCCGCCTTACCGACTGAAATGTTGCTAACTGCTGTAATTCATTCTTTAATTTCCATGTCAGGCAACGCAAAAGTGTTGTTGACACGCTCTGGCATCTTCACCGAAAGAGCATCAGCATGTACCTGTGTAGCTATCTTAGGCCCTATGGAGGCAAAATAGGCACTAAATGATTCAACTGTACAGTCAACTACAAAAGTTTGCGGACCACGCGAGCGCGTGGCCAAGAGCCTCTTCGCGACACTTCCGCTACGTCACCAGCGATCGACAGCAGCGCTACGTTGAAGACGCATCCCTCCTTAAATCTATGGCCTGTCTATTTTCGCACTGTGCGCAAATATTTTCTACCTATCTCTTTCAACGTGACGCGCTCTTTGTTAGCCAGGGCTACTTGCTTATATTTTGAGAGCAGAATATCAGTACAAGTAATCAGACAGCGTATTCTTCGGCTGTTATCAGTTCTATTTTTGCGTAGCCACGCTGTTTTTTTTTTTTTTGTTTTTTTTTTTTTTTCGTGAGTGCGTGAGTGAGCGGTGAGGCAGCCATGGGACACAGATGCTTAGTCAGTAGGCAGAATTTTTCCGTTCCTCCCCCATCGCTAAGTGACAGTAGCGGCCGGGATTTGATCGCCTGCGCCCAGGTTTTGCTGCGCAAAGCCCGAACCACCGCGCTGCTATAGTGGTTACATTTAGAAAAATAAGAAATAATCGGGTGCGATGACTCTTTTTATAACCCTTTGCGACACGGCGTCCTCGTTTGGGGACTCGAACTTCGGAGGCGCGTCCCACGCCACGTGTTTCTTCAAATGACCTAAAACTCAGTGTGCACATTCGTGTCCGCTTCCTGATGGGACAACTAGCGGTCAGTTAACTTCATTGTCCTGCGTATTGCTGCAGATGATCACTTTGCTGGAGACACTACCATGTTAGACAATCGTTCGACGTGCCGCGTTCCAAGACCAACGTCAAGAGTATTTTTTTTCTCCGGTCGACACGAATACAACCGAAAAAGCAAGTGCGCATGCGTTTCGGGCCTAATAGTTGATTCTTTTTATGCAAGCATTGAAGCTGACGGATTTCAGAATAATTAGATAATGAGTTATACGCTAATTTTTTTTACTGAAACTCGCACAAAACAGCACATTGCTTCGTCTTCTTTCTTGGAATGTAATAGTGAGCGTCTTGAAATGATGCCATGCGCATTTGACGCATTTGCAGACAGTGCATCATAATTCGTGCCTGAAGGGGATGAATTTATTCACAAGACATTTACAGAAGTGTCATGAAACATAGGTCTCTCAATGATCTAGTAGGAAGTGAAATGTCCGCCGTTTTCTAGCACCTTATTGATGCGTGTGGGCATCGACTCGTACAAAGATTCAGTAATCTCCGGTCGACCGCGCAGGCTTTCCCATTCTTGTGCGATCGCTTGCCACAGCGTATCGGCCGTGCGGCCGCGGTTGGCTCGTGTGGACAGCCGTTTCTTCAACATGCCCCAGACATTTTCTATGGGATTCAAGTCGGCGCCACATGGAGGCCACTCAAGCTGGCAAACAGCATGTTCTTCTAGCAATGACTGGACGATACGTGCTTTATGGATCGGGCTGCGGTCGTGTTGAAAAAAATAGCAGCCGTCGCTGAAGGGACCGCCCAGCGCATACGGAACGAGGTGTCTTGTGATGACGTCGCAGTACCGTGACGCAGTGAAGGGCCCTTCCAGACGCACAAGGGGACCAAGGCCATCTTTGCTGATTGCTCCCCACACGCTCACGGAACACCGTCCACTGGATAGAACACTCTGTGTGTAATTAGGCAGATATCTGCAAGAAATAGCATACAATTGGGTTCCAGCGGCGCGTCTAAAAATGTTGTGATTCCTCTTGCGTATGAACTTTATAATGCTGTTATAGAGTTGCAATAGAAAACGTGCAAACATCATTAGATAGTACTGAAAGACCCACTGGCAGCTTTTAATTAGCTTCAGAGTAAGTAGTACTATGAAACAATCGTTAAGGTTTTCAACATAATACCACTACAGAAAAATCTCGTAATGTCCAAAGCTCATTTTACGTGAAACATGTTGTGATGCAGAAATAGCTTCGTGAATTAACTGCCAATACACTGTAAACACACCTGCAGTTTAGTGGACGCCAAACCCGCTTCCGTTGGTCCCAGCGCGTGGAAAAAGTTGACTCGTCGCTAAAGATGACATCGCCCCATTTCTCTGTTGTCCAATCTTTCATTGCTGTAGCGAACATGAGTCGTTCTTGTAGCTGGCTGTCTGAGAGGCAGGGCTTCTGTGCTGCTACGAAAGACTGCAGGCCAAGCTCACTCAGCCTTCTTCTTACAGTCTCAGACGATACCGTGAGCGAGAGCGCTTCTCGGATATACTCTGCACTTTGAAAAGGATCAGCCACGATGGCGGCCGTAATCAGGCGGTCCTCTTCCTCAGTCGTGGCCCTTGGACGCCCACTGCGCTCCATATCTGTGAATCTGTCATCGTCGCGGAAAGCTTGAATAATCCTATTCACGGCAGTCCGGCTCCTGTTGGTTCGGCGGCAGATTTCGCGCTGAGGTATTCCCTCTATAAATAAACGCACAATGTGCCTTCTTTCGTCAAGTGGAACACGCAGCGGCATCTTTCCAAATAGGCAATCACCACGTGGCCTGAAGCAAGTCTACTACGTTTTCAGCGACTGATGCGAAGATGCGCCTATGTGTGAAAGAAAATTTTCTATGCATCCGCCTTTTCTTTATTTTTGATGACAGTGAAACACCTCCCTACCCTTTCTCTCAAGACGCAGAAGCAGCAACACTCATTGGACCAAGATGCTGCCAACCAAAGTGCGCCAGTAAACGTCGCGTAAAAAAATCGTCGCAGCGCTTCGTGAAACTTATCTACCCACTGGCACACCAGTCGACAAAGGTTGCAGTGATTGCTCCGATACTGCTATCAAGCTAGATATGTGGCGGTCTTATCGCAGACAGCGCTCTGCGTCAACACAACGAACTAACAATGTCATGCACGGGAATAAAAAATTAACAGGCAGGCGAGTACCAAGAGGGCTCATATCCGGGAGAGCGCCCCTGTCGCCGCTAGGTGGCGTACCGCTAGGTGGCGCGGATAGGCAGTCTGGCACGCGCTCGCGTGGTCCGCAAACTTTTGTGGTTGACTGTACCTACGTCAACAGTTTCAGCGAAAGTAGAGATTCTGGATCGTAGGCCGATTGCGTCATTTACAATGTCACTTTTTTTTGTATTTCTATGCGTCTGCTGCACTAGTAACGAATAATATTCTTTTTTTTTTCCTTACAAGGGACACAGATAGGTTGCGATAGTGTTGGCTTAGGTAAAATCCGTTTGATCTCAACAGTTTCCATTTGTGGTACCATTCGTCGTTATCTTTTAACACAGTTAATATTTCTGTATTCATCCACGGACACCTTGGGTGATTGTATTTTTTAATTGTCGATACGGAGCTGCGTTCAGTGGCCTTGTTAAGTATATCTAGAAAGTTAATATACTCGGTATTAACATTTTTATCATATGCCGTGGTGAAATCTGTTATTTCTAAGATTTCACGCAGCAGGACATAGTCTATCTTTCTAAGTATTTTACTCAGTATCGAATGCTCTTGTTGAGACACATGTTTTTCAATAAGACAAAAATAGGCGAATGGTCCGCAATCGACTCGGCGCAAGTACCTGCCTGCGCAACTGAGCTACTAGTACACAGGATGTGATCTATCAAAGTGCTTGAGGTACTTGTGACGTGGGTTGGTTTTGTAATGAGGTTACGCAAGGCAAATGATTCAATAAGGAAAATGTAGTCATTCTGTGCACCATGCGTTGAATCAATATTAAAATCCCCCAGTATGATAATATTTGAGCGACGCCCATGTAAGCATTCTGTTAGGATCATTTCAAACTTTTCAAGAAATAGTGTTATCGATGAGTTTGGTGGCCGATGAGTTTGGTTTGGAACCGTTAAACCTTCCGGAAGCTTTATAAATAGAGTTTCAATGTAATCGGAGCTGACTGACGCCACTGCCAGTAACTGATAGGAGACACTTTCTTTGACAAACAGTCCTACCCCACCTCCCCTTGTACGTGCATCACGTGGCTGAGATAAAAATTTATACGAAGGAAGAAAGACTGCTTCGTCACGCTTGAGCCAAGTTTCACTCACGGCTATCATATCAAAGCAGGATTCATACCCGGCCGTATGTATAATCAAATGGCTAAGGTTGCTTCGTATGCTGCGCGCATTGCAGTGTAAAACTGAAAAGCATTTATTACGCATCAAATCGTTTACTTGATGAAACGTACAAGCCATGTCAACAAAAAACAGAAACATCTTATGCTAAGAACTAGATAACAACAATATTCACACAATATTGGCCAAATCATCTTCACTGGTGATGTGCAGAACAGTGGAGTTATCAGTTCTGCGCATTAAAATTTTCCCCTGTGCCAACCAGACATACTTCCAGTTGTGGTCACGCCCTGCTTTCTTTGATTTAGACAATAGCACTTTGTTCTCGACGCACAGATGTTCGTTAACAAACAACGGTTCCTGTTCTTCAAAACCAAGAAGACCTGTGTTCAGTTTAGTTTTTTTTTTTTCTTTTTTTTAGCAGAATTGAGTACCCTTTCTCGGACAGACCTTGTAACAAACTTAATTGACCACCACGTTCGTTTTGTTTTTATCTTTAGAGCGAATTCGATGCACTACATCGATGTCAGATTCAGCTAGTTCAATGCACAAGCACCTGCCTTAACTGTCAAATACGATTTCTCCGCATTGATATCATGCAATGAAATTGAAAAACATTTGGCTCAGCGAAGCCTAACTGGCGGTTATAGAGGGATCGCCTACAAATAGTACCCAGGGTGCCTCGATGCGAACACCACCGTATACATACAGAGACGCACTTTCGAGGCTCTCCAGTGTTAATTCTACTATAGAATCAGTTTCCGCGTCCGGAAAAAAAAAAAAGGGGGGGGGGGGGGGTTGCGTTCATGCAAAACACAAGAGAACTAAGTACCAGATCGGAATGAAAATTTGCAGAAACAGGAGGCGATGCAGGTCAACTGGGCTAACTATAAAGATCTGGGAGCTGTAAGAAAAAAAAATTATGGGGTTTTACGGGCCAAAACCACTATCTGATTATGAGGCACGCCGTAGTGGGGGACTCCGGAAATTTGGACCACCTGGGGTTCTTTAACGTGCACCTAAATCTAAGTACACGGGTGTTTTCGCATTTCGCCCCCATCGAAATGTGGTCGCCGTGGCCGGGATTCGATCCCGCGACCTCGTGCTCAGCAGCCGAACACCATATATAGCCACTGAGCAACCACGGCGGGTTGGGTGCTGGAAGAATTTATCTAATTAATTGCAAGAGACTATGAGCGGCTGATCAGATCAGTGAAGCTCGCAATGAAGAAATGCATCACTTGAAGGAATTCGACGCCTTGCTGAGGAACAACTTTTTATAAAACTGAGAAGCGTCCGACTCGGTCAATGGTTGCAGCTTGCTCCAAGATGGCGCGCCGTGTGCCTCGCGTCTTCAGTCTACCTCTTCTTTCATGAAACTTTAAACAACCTGCCCCGCGCGCGAAGTTAGTGGAGTACAGACTTATAGCGGGTACTTAAGTGTTGCAATGATATCTTGATGTTGGTCCCTCCGCCAGTAGCGCACCCAGGATCTCTGCCGGGGGGGGGGGGGGGGGGGGGGGGGTGACAGTTTGCCAATACCATCTAAACAGCACTAATTTCGATTTCTTCACGGGAAATTGTAAAAAAATGCGCTTTTTGCGAGTGTGCAGACGATTGCGCGTCTTACATCTTAGTTGCAGTACTCAAATGCGTAAGGAAAGAAAAGGGGTTAAACAAAAGGGGGGTTAAGTCGGCCTCAGGGAGGGGGTTACAACCCCCGAATCCCCCCCCCCCCCCCCCCCCCCCCCGTCGGTGCGCCACTGCCCTCCGCTTGTTTTCACTAGGCATTATCTTGTTTTTACATCTCGTCCTACACACAATCTTTGAACGAGGCCCATCTTCCAGGCTTGTCAGGGCTTGCAAGTGTCGTGTAGGAGAACAAGGACCCCAACTTTGATCCTGTGTGAAGCGGCCTATTTGATTCTGTAGAATGCTCTTACTTCAGAGAGGTATACTTTTGGGACCAACGTTCCCAAAACGTAAGTCGTACCGCTGCTCGTTGTGTGGATAATGGGAGCAGCTGTGATGACTTTGTCTTGAAGTTCTCGATGCCTAGATTCGGCAAAGACGTCAGGCGTTTCCCAACAAGAAAATGTGCGGGAGTAAGGGGTTTCCGGATCCTTGCAGTCCTTGTAGACGCAGGCTATCAGTCTATAGGGTTGACAACGACCTCTGCTTCTGCTGTCAGTATTGTTTTAAGTTCGCTTGCGCTGCGACATTTCGCTCCTATGCAAATTTTCATCAGTGCGAGCTTCACGGTTCTGATCAATCGCTCATAAAATACACCCCACCATGGAGCATGGTCTACGATGAACTTCCTGTTGATGTGATGGTTCGAGAAGCAGTGAAAGATTTCTTCGTTTCGCATCGCTTTCCACAGTTGGCTGAGTTCTTTCCAATCTATGCGCTTTTTCCAGAGCTTTTGGAAGCATATCTTCATCTGAATGGTGAATCGTGTCATAAATCTGCCTCCCTGTAGCAGGCGGCTGTCGGTGGGCGGATGAGGGCAGTCGGTTGCGTCGACTCAGCTCTTCCCGGCAAATGTAAGTGTGTGCTTGTCGTCAGTCGGTGCTGGAGGGCTGTTCTGTCGTTGATTAATACAGCTCCTGGGTTTCTGCACCATTT
The DNA here is from genome assembly GCF_013339745.2 of Dermacentor silvarum. Classification (NCBI taxonomy): domain Eukaryota; kingdom Metazoa; phylum Arthropoda; class Arachnida; order Ixodida; family Ixodidae; genus Dermacentor; species Dermacentor silvarum. The sequence goes on along the minus strand of NC_051154.1, from coordinate 107,738,532 downwards.
TGTAGAAACCTGGGAAGGACCACACAGGAAGAGCGGTTGATGCACAAACATAGGGATTTAATTGAATCACAAAGTGATAATGATGATAGCGGGTGAGCGAAGAAAAGTTTCAACAGGGACACCACGGGAACGATTTGAAAAATTTCTGTAAAATCGGATCGTAGTGAATCCCTGGAGCAGTCGAGTGGATATTTTACAGGTCATACTGGATAAGCTGCAAAAATGTGGTATGATTTGGAGAGCCAGAGAAATTAGAAAATCTCACTTATTGCGCGCGCGCTCCACAGATCTCGGTAAGAATAAAATGATGACTTTACATGAAAACTAAAAGTCTTCTGGGAGTAAATCTTAGCAGAGTACGTGAGACATTGCACAGCAGCTATGGGTAAATATCGAAGAGAATGGAACACGAAATTACCAAAAGACTGCGTGGTTCAAACGCCTTATACGATAAAGCGGTGTAGTAAATAGTATCGCTGTAAACAGGGAAATAAGGTTTCTAGCTGGATATATTCACTATTATTTAGCTGAATGCCTCTGTAAGCCGGCGCTGGCATCGAACATTTCCCTGTGAAATCGGAAATACTTATTAATCACTTTAATCAGAGCAGCAGCGGCCAGAACTCGCTATAAGACGTATCACGTGAGCGGCATGTTGCTGGTGAGCGCAGTGTTCTGCAATCATCGCACAGGTCTGCTAAGAGATTCTTTTATTGCGATAGTAAGCATATATATATATATATATATATATATACATACATACATACATACATGCATACATACATGTATACATACATATACATACATACATACATACATACATGCATGCATACATACATACATACATACATACATACATGCATGCATACATACATACATACATACATACATACATACATACATACATACATACATGCATGCATGCATGCATACATACATACATACATACATACATACATACATACATACATACATACATACATACATACATACATACATACATAGCATACATGCATACATACATACATACATACATACATACATACATACATACATACATACATACATACATACATACATACATACATACATACATACACACTCGAGGCACAATCGCGCCGCCGGCGTCGTGCTGTGCTGGAATCGACGGCGCATATGCGCGACCCGCGCATGAAGGGTTTATTTATTTATTTATTTATTTATTTATTTATTTATTTATTTATTTATTTATTTATTTATTTATTTATTTTTTGCCCTCACAAAAGAAGACATGGTAGAGAGGTTGGAGGAAAGAAAACTGGCGTTTAACGTCCCGAAAGTGTGCAGTGGGTTATGCGGGACACCGTATATAGTGGAGGACTCCGCGGATTGATTTTGACCACCTGGGGTTTTAAACCTGCCCCCAATGCACGGTACGCGAGAGTTCTTGCATTTCACCCGCATCAGGATGCAGCCGCCGGGAGTCTAACCCATGACCTCGTGCTCAGCAGCGCAGTGCCGTAGCCCTGATCCACCGCGCTTGGAGCAGATAAAAGCCCTGTTTGTTGGCCTCAATCTGCAGCGGGCGCCTGCACGCGGCCAAAAGGGAAAGCATATATATAAAGTGGAGAAAGGAAAAGAGGCTCTCAGAACTCGCGTTAGCGCTCGGGCCGCATGTATGATACATAGCTCCCCGCGGGCCACATTGGGCAGGGTCGCCTATGGCCTCGGCGACATGTGTAGGGAGGGGAGGGGGTGGTGCGATCGCAAACTCAAGAAGATTACGCGGGCCGCCCACCTCGTGCGTTGTCCCCTATACGACATGAAAGTCACTGGAAAGTGAATGCACTTGTCCTTTCGTCACGCCCGTCGTGGTTGCCCAGCACTGGCTATGGCGTTGCACTGCTGAGTACGAGGACGCGGGTTCGATTCCCTACCGTGGCAGTCATATGCTGATGGAGGCGGCAGGCAAGTGCGTGTGTGCGTGTGTGTGCTCGTGCGTGCGTGTGTGCGTGCGTGCGTGCGCTTAGGAGCCGCAGCTGATGATAATTAATCCGGAGCCCCTCATAACCTCCAGTGCAGTTTACCTCATTATCTATTTATTTATTTCCTCACAAGCAGTGGATGCTAGTGGAGGCTACCAGTTTGAAAATGCTGGGCTCTTTTCAGAAGCGAGCTTTACAGATGGTATTTGGAGGCTGGTTATTTGTATCAGAGTTTATTTATTTATTTATTTATTTATTTATTTATTTATTTATTTATTTATTTATTTATTTATTTATTTATTTATTTATTTATTTATTTATTTATTTATTTATTTATTTATTTATTTATCCTCAACCTCGCAAATATTTACAGAGGGGAGTCGAGTACAAAAAAAATAACAAATGCAAAATAAAAAGTGAAATCGAATGTATAAACATTTGCCGGCAAAACTGAGAATGCAATTTTCAAGGCTCACATAACCGAAAAATGAAATACGATGCGAAGTAGTGTATGCAAACAAGATCAAAAGAAAATGAACGACATTATAACTTCACGCTTCAGTATTTAAGTAAATGTGTATCGATTAACAAAACAATTCAGCGTCTGAAACGGAAACGATATTCGAAGGAAGATGGTTCCAGTCTTTGGACGTGCGCGGGACGAAAGAATGGAGGAAAGTGTTAGTGTGGCAAGTGGCGACGTGTACCTCATGGTGATGATGTAAACGGACCGAGCGATAAGACGGGGTCGTGGCAAACTGACTTTTAAAAATTGGATGGTTCTATATCTTGTGAAAAAGCGTAAGACGAGATGCTTTGCAGCGTAATTCAAGTGACTGCAAGGAAAGGGTGCGTTTCGTCGAAGTGGTATACTGCTAATGCGATGGCAGTTAGATGACATAAAACGGGCTGGGTTATTCTCTAACCATTTCAAGGGAGTAAGTAAAGTTCGATTGAAAAGGGTCCCAAATGGAGCATGCCTATTCACGTTTTAGACGCGCTAGTGTTTTATACATTGTTAGTTTCACAGCTAGTGGGCACGACTAAAGTTACGCCACAGGTTTCCTATAGCATACGGTTACCATTGTCAATAATGTAGTTATGTGATGTTTCCAGCTTAGGTTAGGTGTTAGATGAATGCCCAAGCATTTATAAGAATTAACGGAATATAAAGTAGCGTTGTTTAGGGCATAGTTAGCAGGAGGTACGTTCGTACAAGAAGCGTGTAAGACTTTGCATTTGTTAATGTTTAGATCCATATGCCATATTCTGCACCAACGAACAATACTAGAGATGACAGCGTGCAAACATCTAGGTTACTTGATATTTCGCGGTAAACAAGACAGTAATCTGCGAAGAGGTAAATTGAAGAGCTTACGCAATCTGGCAAATCATTAATATCATCATCAGCCTATATTTATGTCCACTGCAGAACGAAGGCCTCTCCCTGCGATCTCCAATTAGCCCTTTCTTGCGCTAGCGTACTCCAACTTGCGCCTGCAAACTTCCTAACTTCATCCCATCTGGTCTTCTGCGGTCCTCGACTGCGCTTCCCTTCTCTTGGTATCCATTCTGTAACTCTAATGGTACACCGGTTATCCATCCTACGCATTACATGGCTCTTAATATCAATGAGAATATCGGCTATCCCTGTTTGCTCTCTGATCCACACTGCTCTCTTCCTGTCTCTTAACGTTAGGTCTAACATTTTTCGTTCTGTCGCTCTCTGTGCGGTCCTTAACTTGTTCTCGAGCTTCTTTGTTAACCTTCAAGTTTCTGCGCCATATGTTAGCACCGGTAGAATGCAATGATTGTACACTTATCTTTTCAACGACAGTGGTAAGCTCCCAGTCAGGATTTGGCAATGCCTGCCGTACGCACTCCAACCTAATTTTATTCTTCTGTAAATTACGTTCTCTTGATCAGGGTCCCCTGTGAGGAATTGACCTAGGTAAACGTACTCCTTTACAGACTCTAGAGGCTGATTGGCGATCCTGAATTCTTCTTCCCTTGCCAGGCTATTGAACATTATTTTTTGTCTTCTAGACAAATGTACGTTCATAGTCCACGATCTCAATCTTGAATCCAATAAGGTTGAACACTCGCTCGTGGAAATCATCCCCAGCGGACAGTTCAAGACAAGTGTATTTATACTTAACATATACAGTACACCCAAAGACCTCAGGCAAAGATTCGCAGCAATCATCAACAGGGCCGTTAGCAAGGCCAAGACATTCCGACTCCTGGTGTCTGGAGACTTCAAAGCTCCGCATCAAGCATCGGGGTACCACAAGCTAACCGCAAGGTTAACTGTTGACCTATGGCAAGCCACCGTAAATAATAATCTCACACTTATAACAGATCCGGCTTTTCCGACAAGAATCGGCAACTCCTGCTCTAGGGATACCACGCCTGATCTTTTTTTTTTTCATACGGAATGTAGAGTCCGCATCTTGGTCCAACCTACACGCGGACCTGGGCCGCGATCACAATATCCTGGCTACCTGCGTCAACGTGAGAAGCGGGAACCTCAAAGAGTTCACTATTACAGACTGGGACTCCTTTCGCAAGATTAGGGAGGAGCGAGCACAATTAAACACAGGACTCAGCACTTAGTCTAGAGCAGTGGACTGAACAGTTAAAAGAGGATATCAGGGCGGCGACAAAGAAAGTCCAGACTGAACTAGAGGTGGACAGGATGGATAGCCGCCTCGCTCATCTTCTAGAACCTAAAAAGTCCCTGTTAAACAGATGGAAAGGGTAGAAACTCAATCGAAGGCTCCGAAAAAAGATGGCGGAGCTCAACAAAACTATATAGATCACTGCCAAACCCTGAGCAGACAACAGTGGGATGAGGTCTGCAATTCAGTAGATGGTCAGATGAGAGTTGGAGCTAAATGGAACCTACTCAAGCATTTACTCGATGACACAAATACCAAGTCGAACCAAAGACAAGTGATAGCGAAGGTTCTCCACGAGGCACCACAATCAGAGACGGTAAAGACCGTACTTGAAAGACTCGCTCGCAAGTACCTGCCACTGGGCAGCTCGAGTGAAGAAGACTATCCGCCCTACAAAGGCTCATCTTGCCCCGAACTAGCTAGATGTCCCCTTCAAGTCATGCGAAGTAAGGGAAGCCCTCCAGAAACCAAATGGCAGGTCAGCCCCTGGTCCCGATGACATCCCCAACCGGGCCCTCAGAAACCTGGACGACGGTTCCATAGAACGGTTGACAGAAGAGATAAATGGAACATGGGAACGAGGGGTTGTCCCGCAGTCCAGGAAAAGGGCCTCGGTCATCCTCATCCCAAAGCCTGGAAGACCCCCGAGTCTCACAAACCTCAGACCCATTTCACTCACGTCCTGCGTGGGAAAGGTGGCGGAACATGTCGTATACAACCGCATCTCCAAGCACATCGAGCAACAAGTATTGTTTCCCTACAACATGATCGGCTTTCGTGCGGCCTTGTCAACGCAGGGCGTGGTGAAGCTTAAGTTATCAAGTGTCAAATCATTGACAATACCACAAGAGATATAATAAGAGGCATCTTAGGCCTAGACCTGGAGAAGGCGTTTGACAATGTCTCCCATACGCACATACTGAACTCCATCTCAGAGCTCAATTTGGGAGAAGCCTTCCACAGATACATAAGCTCATTCCTCAGGGATCGCAAGGCCACGCTCAAAATTGGCGACCTCCAGTCTGACAATTTCAGTTGGGCCCCAGAGGCACGCCACAAGGAGCGGTAGTCTCACCACTGCTTTTTAACATTGCCACGAAAAAACTATCGGAAAGGCTGTCCAACATAGAAGGGATCAATCACACGCTCTACGTCGATGACATAACAATCTGGTGCACCGGAGGAAGCGAAGGAGATGTTGAATTAGGCTTACAGGAGGCTGTAGATCAAACAGAGATGTACCTGCAAAGTACGGGGCTTAGATGCTCCCCGAGCAATTCTGAGCTCCTCCTCTACAGGCCAGTCAGGAGAGGTCCCAAACCTAGAGGCTGGAAACCGTTATCTGAAATATACATAAAACTCTACACTAAAAGCGGCTGTACCATCCCCAGAGTAGGCACCATTCGGGTCCTCGGCATGTTCATCGAATGCAATGGCAGTAACAATGCGACGCTCAACAAGCTCACAGCCAAAACCGAGAACATGATCAGGCTCATCAACAGAGTCTCGAATAGGCGTGGAAGCCTTCAGGAAGAAAACCTCCTCAGGTTATTCCACGCCTTCCTCATCAGTCACATAGTTTATGTGGCAGCCATGCACAATTGGTATAACTCCGAAAAGAAAAAAACTTATGACGCTCATCAGAAAGAGTATCAAAAGAGTACTAGGCATTCCGTTACGGGCCACGGACCTCCTTATGCAACTAGGAGTGCATAACACTTTAGACGAGATAACTGAGGCCCATGAG